>NW_009629957.1:0-238 GCF_000690535.1 Cariama cristata
ATTATTAATATCCCTTCCATTTTAGTAACAGCAGAAGCTGTAAGTAACAAAGCTGGGCCATTTATTCAAGTCTACCATTGTTTTCCTGACAGTAGGCGCTTAATTATTAATAGCTTTCACTGCCGGTTAATTTAAATGAATTCACGCGCTTGCCTCCCATCGGGTGATACCGAGAAAAGCCCAACAAAGGCGGAGGGGTGGGGGGATTGTGGGGGGCACCCCTCCATATCCCCCAGAC
>NW_009629957.1:372-1065 GCF_000690535.1 Cariama cristata
AAGAAATCACCAAAAAGCAACATCTTTACTGTGTTGCCGATCCTCGTGGCCACCCAGGACCCTCTGGGCAGATATTCAGGGTGAAATAAAACAACAATTTATTTTCTTGGAGTCCAGCACAGTCACATTTCCCCGACAGAGAGGAAGGCACTATGTCCATATCTCTTCTCTTTTTTTTTTCTCCTCTCTTATTTCCCCCAGCAAAATTATTTCTGCACTGACGAGATCGGTTCCATTTGGTCCAGGCAACGGCGGTGTGGGGAGCGAACGCCGCCCCGCACCAGGGGACATCTCCCAAAAGCCACCTCCGCCCCTTCAATCTGCCAGGCTCTCATTAACGAACGCAGACCCTTCCTTCCCCCCCCTCCCTCTTTAAAAAACAAAAAGCCAGAGGATCAAAATAAAAAGGCCAAGACTAAAATTAAACCCCTGACAAGTTCTTTTAAAGTAGATGGAGAACAGCCGTGAAGGTCATCCAGGACCACGGGCACGAACGAGTGGCAACCCACCCGTGCATCGCTCATCTGGCAGGGTTCCTCCCCCCGCCCCATCTTCCCTCCTTAATTTTCTTGTCGATATTGCTGCATTGGAAAAAGCAGGTGCCCACCGCTAATTATATCCTCCTCCCCCATAAATGACTGGCCCCCAGTTTCAAGCCCAAGGTTTGGGTTAGTTTTGGGGTGTTTTTAACAC
>NW_009629957.1:1096-1481 GCF_000690535.1 Cariama cristata
ACAGGACCAGCAGAGGTAGGTGTCCCTGTGTTGGGGTGCTGCATCCTGCACCGGAGCATCCCCTGGCACGGACACGGTCCTGGGGCAGGCAGCTCCTCGCAGGGCGATGGTTGTGGGTTACAAACTCCCTTGGCAGCCCCTGCAATTTTATTTATTTTTCTTTTTTGCAGGGGATGTTTTTGGTTTTCAGGGAGGGTTTTGGGGGGGTTTTTTTTGAATGCACCCCCATAAAACAGCAGCACAGCCCCACCTGGGTGCTCCCACCAGTAGCACTGGGGCACAAGGAGCTCAAGGAGGCAGAGGGACAGCCAGTGGGCGACAAAAGGGTGACAAGGGGGTGAGTTATTCCCTGTTAACCCACCACCACTGCCAGGGTCTCCCCCCT
>NW_009629957.1:1505-2641 GCF_000690535.1 Cariama cristata
CCCCGCTGGGTGCTCAGCTTCCATCAGGATCCGGCAGCTTTCCCAGCTACACAAACTGCCAAATCCCAGTTTTTAAAGCCCGGCTTAATTCCTGCCAGCAAAGCGGGAGATGGAGATGGAGAGGAAGGGGCATCCCAGCCCTGCTGCATCCCCGAGCTGGCAGCGGGGACAGGCAGGACCGTGCCCGGCAGCTGGAGGGTCGATGCATTATCACAGCTCATCAGCACAGCTGGGGCTCTTTTTGAGCCCTGTCCATATGTTGGCATTATAGCAAAAATCTGCTCCAAAAAATCATGATGGGGAAAATCATTTCCAAACCTCCCACGAAATGGGAACCGCAGAAACAGCCCCAGGGCATCCTTCAGCTGAGACTTCAAAGGACGGGATTCGGGCGCGCATCGATACCACTCGTTAAATCCTTCCTCTGATCCTCAATTTAAGGTCAGTTTGAATCAAGATGTGGGTCCAGGCAAGCTGTCACCCCCCACTTCGTCACCACAAATACCACGTCAGCCCCTCTGTGTGTCCCCCCAGCCCGGCTGCAGCAATATCATTTAATTTAGTTTCCAGGTGGGCTTTCAGGGAAGAGCCCAAGTGCTCTGCGGAGAAAAAGAAAAGACTCAAAAACCTCTAAATAATTTTTCAATCAAACAAATGAAAAGAGAAACAAGTTGCCAGCGATGTTCCCTAAGGAAAAACCATCAATTTGCTACGCAAAAAAAGTCAACGATGAGGGTTGAGCTGCAAAATCAGCCCGGAGGGGCTGCGCACAGAAAGCCTTGTACCCCTCCCAGCAAGTCCTCATGGGGAGGGGTCACCAACCAAATTTTCCCATTTGTGGGATCATCAGTTCTTCCTTGGGATTCAAATCAGGTCTTGGAGGATAACTCGGCACCTCCGATAACCTCGGCCATGAATCGGGGAGCAACAAAAAAAGCGGAACCCCTCCCCGCAGGAACCCAGCCGCTCCCCCCATCGCGCTGCCCGCATCCTCTGGGAAAAACCCCAAAAACAGCCCAGCAAGAAGAGGAGGGAAGAACCCACTCACCCTCCCTCCGCTTCCCTGTCTCGCCAAGTTTCTCCTCCTACAAAACCACAGGGAGATAAAAATAAAATTTAAAAAAAAAAATAAATAA
>NW_009629958.1:0-244 GCF_000690535.1 Cariama cristata
TGCCCATGACTCCCAGGTGTCCTCCATCACCTCCTTCCCCACACGCTCGGCCCCTCACACCAGCTCAGACCCACATTTCCAGCAGCAAGAGAGCACACAGGAACCGAAGCCCCTCGACCTGGCCGGATACCGGCTCTGGACCACTCATCCATCCGCAGGTATTCACCTGCTAAATTTGCACCCCTCAAGCAGTGAGCAGCTCCGGCCCCCAGGGCCGAACCCCACCAGCTATTTAAAGCCACAC
>NW_009629958.1:363-735 GCF_000690535.1 Cariama cristata
CAAGGCGAGCTGCTAAAACGAGTCCGGGGCAGAACAAGGTGCGGGTGTTGGAGGTAACCCACAACACGACTGCATTGCACCGCTGCACACTCGCTCCTGGCCCTTCGGACGGGCTTTCTGGTGATGGCATCGCTGGTTTTTAATAGGGACGTGACCGCGGGGTAGGGCTGGGGTGACCGGCATCGCTGGTTTTTAATAGGGATGTGACCGCGGGGTAGGGCTGGGGTGACCGAGAGCTGCAGCAGGACTGCTGCTGTCGGGGGGCCGTGAGATGTTGGCTGGATGAGGCCCGTGCTGCTATGGAACCTCCAAGAGTGATGCTACAACAGGGGTACCACCATCCCGGTGGGCATCACCTGCACACGGGTGGCT
>NW_009629958.1:767-4930 GCF_000690535.1 Cariama cristata
GTCGAACATGGGGATGCACAGGGAGGGTCCTGCCCCAGCCCCCTGCCACCATCCCTGGCACTCACCCAGGATCTTGCTGATGCTGGAGTTGTGCATGTCTGGGAAGGCCTGCAAAATCTTCCTCCTCTCGTCCTTCGCCCACACCATGAAGGCATTCATGGGCCGCTTGATGTGGTTGTTGTTCCTGGACTCGGGGAAGTGCCGTGAGCCTGCGAGGGAAACCCTGGCCGAGGTCAGGAGCCAGAGGAAGGAGCAAGCCGGGGGTCACACCGCGGTGCTCTCGGGCATCCTTACCGTCCATCTCACAGGTCAACAGAGCCTCGTCCAGCCGGTGGGCAGAGGTCTCTTCCATCCGCTCCTTCACTGGGGAAGAATCAATCCCAACGTGGTCCTGCAGGAAAGCAGAGAGTTGGGAACCAGCTCCAAGCCAGGGAGCCTGCCCGCGAATGGAGACCTGGCTTTGGCTGCCAACGGTGGGGTCGGAGAGGGGGATGGTGACCACCTGGCGGGCATCCCTCACCTTGCGGTACGCGTTGCTCAGCGATCCCTCCATGGCTCCGCTGTGGCCATGCAGCAGCTGCCGCGCATCCTGGATGGCTTTGGTGATGGCATCGCCTTCGCCCAGGAACCCTGGCAGGACACCAGCACGGGCACCCATCAGTGCCAGCGCCCACTCCTCCGATACCCCGCAGCACCCCGTCCCACCCCAACAATCACAACTGTGTGCCCCAAGGGGGTGGCACAGAGCAGCAGGTGCCCACCCAGGCCACCCCAGGGAGGAGGGACCCAAGGGAGCAGAGATGTCCCCTGTCTCCGGGAGGTGGCCAGCGGAGGGCACGGGACCATCATCAGTGAAGGCACTTGGGAACCCACCCAGAGGCAGGTTGGACGGGCTGGTCTGCAGGTCCCTGGTGGCCCCGTGGCTCGGCGTGAGGGACTGGCAACCGCTCATCTTCAAACTGGGTGAGCTGGAGGCACTGGGGAGGTCGGAACCTTTGGGTTTGGCTGTCAGGTTCAGCGGCTGTGAGGTCTCCTGTGGCAGAGGGGAGGAGCGGGGGTGAAGCGCAGCCCCCGCAGCACCCCAGCCCGGGGGATGGAGGTGCTTTGGGGCCATACCTGCATCTGGAGGTGGCCCGAGCCGGTGGGTCTCTTCAGCGTGGGAGGAGGGGGGCTATGCAGCAGCTGCACCGGGTAATCGACTGCGGGGAGCAGAGGGAGAGGGGTTAGGGGACAAGGCCACCCTGCAGGGCTGGGGCAGTCCCAGGGGACCCCCGCTCACCTGGTTTGCAGGGAATGGGCTGGATCGGCAGCGCTAACTGGGAGTCAGGAGTGACGGGGAGAGGTTGGTGGCTGGAGGTGAAGGCGGGAATCATGACATAGGGCATGTTGACCTGCTGGAGGGAAGAGGGGGAGAGAAGCAGAGAGACCAGGTAACCCCCGTGGGACACTGCAGGCAGATGCCATCCCTGTGCCTGGCCCCGGGAGGGGACACAAGCCCGGCACGCGATGGGGCTGCAATCGCCCAGCACGGGAAGGGGGACACGGGGAGGTGTCCCCTGCCTTTACCTGGATCTGTTGCTGCAGCAGGTTGATTTTGTGCTGCTGCTGGATGAGCTGCTGCTGCTGCTTGGCGATCTGGCAGAAGGGAGATAGTGGGGCTCAGCGGCATCAATGGCAGTGCCGAGCTGGCCCTGGCAGGGCTATGGCCCAGCATGAGCTGCCCAACACCGTCAAAAAGGAGATAAGGGGCGTGCTGAGGGTCCCGAGGGCCGTGGGGAGGGCAGGCAGGGGGTGGCTGAGCTGCCCCTGAGCCACCTCCCAGGGCACGGGGAGAGAAACGGGCTGGGAGGGGTGGTGTCACCCCCACCCTGGGGCGTGCCGGGAACGTCACCCCTGCCCTTAGCATCGTATGTGCCACTGGAGAGGGAAAAATAGGTGTCCAAAGAGCAAAGGGAGCACAGTCAGGAAGGACCCAGTGTGGTTTAATTATTTTAAGGAGTGCAAGTCCCACCTTCTTTGACCCTCATCCTCCTGGCACCAGGGAGCAAGACAGGGGAGTCTTTGGGATGGGCACAGAATACGGGAGGATTTCTGGGCAGACTCAAAGTCCTGCTGCCCCTGATGCCAAAGCCACTGCCCCATCACTCCCAGGGGGACCCCGTCCTGGTCCTGCACCCACGGGCAGCAGATCCCACAGGGATCGCCGAAGGGATGGATGGTCCCTGGCAAACGCCTCCCCTGCGTAGACTGCCCACAGGGACCCGAGCCCACCTGCTCTTGCTGCTGCCGTGCCAGCTCCATCTGCTGCTGCTGCTTCTCGAAGAGCATCGTGGCCATGTTCTTCTGCTCCGAGTGGGCTGTCAGGAGCTGGTCCCGCAGCGTGGACAGCTGGTTGATCATGACAAGTAACTGGAGCTCCTTCTCTGCCAGGCTCTCCTGGGTTCCTGGAAGAAACCAAGCGGCTGCAGGTCAGGGTCTTGAAGAGGGTGACCAGCATCACCATCACCACCGGGTGCTGGTGGGCGATGCATGGCCAGGGAATGGCCGATGTGCGGGGGCCACAAAGATCCCCATGTGCTGAACCATCCCCTCTGTGCAGTCAGAGGCAAGCTTTCATTAGGGATGCTCACCCCCCAAAAAATCAAATTAATGCTTTGGTTTAAAAAGTACAAATCCCTGCTAAATACACACACTCGCAGGCACATCTCCCCTCCTGCGAAGGTGGGAAACGCCATGTTTCCAGCCCAGGCTGCCCGGGCACAGGGCACGGGAGGGAGGACAATGGAGGTGGGTGGCCAGGGGGGGCAAGACCTCACCTTTCACTTCTTTGGACTCGGCGGTTTTTTGGCCCAGGAGCCGTTCCTTCCAGTCGCTGGACAGTAACTTCTCGATGGCTGGCATCACTGTCCGTGCCGGCAGGGACCGGGGTCGGCAGAGCAGGGAGAGGGAGAGGACAGCCAGGTGAGCACAGCCCGAGGCTCTGCACCATGGCACGGGGTGGCTCGTCCCATCCCACAGCTTTGGAACAATACCGAGGGGCCCAAAGGGAGCGGGGCGAGCCACCCAAGAGGCCACTCGGAAACCTTTCTTACCCTCCTTCAAGTTCTTGTTCAAGTCCAGCTTCTCCTGGCCGCTGACAGCTGGCTCGAAGGCAGAGCGCCTGGGCTCCAGCACATCACCGGCGGGCGAGCAGGACTCCTGCGACACACACAGCGTTACTCAGCGCCCGCTCCCACGGATGGGGACGTCTCCAGGTCTCCGGGCCGGTGGGATGCTCGGAGCTGGCCCTGCCCAGCTGACTGCTGGACCACACTCTGCCAGGCACATTCCCCCCAGCCCGGCTTGAGAGCATCTCTGCTTTTCGTGCCACAAAGACTTGTTTGCTGGAGGTTTCTATTTATTCAGACTGCCCGGCTACTCTGAGCCCTGTCCTCCCTGAGAGGCAACATGGAGGGGGCTGAGGCTGCTGGTCAGGGGGAGAGAAAACCCAGGAGAATTAAAAAGGGAGGCTGAAGGGATGGAGCACATCTGGAGGTGGCCGTGGGGGGCTTCACGCCAAAGGAGATGCACTCCAGTCTCAGGGCTGACCCAAGAGCATCAACAAGGGCCAGAAAGTTTTGGAGGAGCCTCAAGCTTTGGCTTCGTTTCCTTGGGGCAATGAATAACCACCCAGGGAAACAACCACTCCCCTCTGCCAGGGGACGGAGCCCAGCTCCAGAGCAGGGATGGCCGCAGCGCTCGGCCAGCCCGGCGGGACCTCAGCCAGGACCAGTGTTTGTCACAGCCATGGGACCCACCTGTGGCAGGGCCTGGGGGTCGGTGCCTTCCCTCGGCGGTGGCCCCGGGGGGTCGTTGGGATGGGGCTCGGTGCTGGGGGCAGCCCCCGGCGGGGACTCGTAGCCACCCTCCTTCTTCTCCTCCGTCTTGATGGTGCAGTTCACCATGCTGCCCGCTCCATCGAGCTCCAGGTGGGGAGAAACGGGGCTCCTCATGGACATCCTGCGGGGTGCCAGGGCCGTCAGCAGAGCCACGGGGCACCCCATGGCAACCGGCACCCCTTTTCCCAGCCCAGTCCCATACTGGGGTGCCCCGTGCTGCTGGTTTTCCAGGGGCAATGGTCTTGCCTTTTGCCATGGCTTGGCAAAGCCGAGCCCTCATTTCTG
>NW_009629959.1:0-2875 GCF_000690535.1 Cariama cristata
AAGCAGGTACGGGGATGTTTCCGTTTCTATAGAAATAAGTATTTTAATTGTCTTATCTTATGCCGTGCTCGCCTATTCCAGGTTGTATGCAAAAGTCATCTGAAAGGCTGTTTAACCTCTTCACCTTGATTAAAAAGACAAATAGTCATGCTGGAATCCATGAGGGCTCATTCAGGCAGCACTAACGTTAAAAGCTCCTAATGTAGTTCCTATATCAATTATGCCCGGCTTTCACGCAGCGCCTATTAAAACTCCACGCTAATTGTTTTGTAAACCCATATGTTGTTTAGCCAATTAACGTGGAGAAGATAAGTGATTGTCAGTAAATTACTTAGGCAGTTGTTTTGGAGAAGAATATTTACTGGTCTTTTAAATCGCCCTCTCTTAATAAACACAGGTTGATTTATTCTGCAAACGTTGGGAGAGGCAGGTACAAATGCCTTGTTTGTTTTGAGGAGCCGCATGGAAAATTGAGTAGCTTTTACTTTTCGTTTACAAATAGTTACACTGTATGAGGCTGAGAGGTTGAAGCAGTTTCCCTTCCCTTAGAAATTGTGCTTAAGCTGGTAAATCTGGGTTTTTATGGCCCAGAGGGCTCGATCCTGCCCGGCTCAGCCAGATCGAGGCCCCTTGGCTGAAAGATTTATGAAAAATCCCTGCATTGTGGCCCGAGTCTGGCTTCAGTAAGTGTGACATGGACGGCCGAGTTTTACTGGTAAAACAGCCTTTAATATAAAAATAATAAGAAAACTAATCACAGTGCCACGCTCTAGATGTATTTGTTCTGTGACCTTCCCCTGGGTTTAACCCGTGCTTCAGTTGATTTTTTTTAATAAAACCCCTCTACTCCGGCGAGAGGCAGGCTGGGTCCCCGGCGGTGCCTCCTTGGCGCGGCCTGACCCGCGCCGCAGCGTCCGGAGAGCTCGCTTGGGATCTCGGCCATTTTAAGTCATTTCCTCCTTTTCATTCAATCGCATCCATTTCTCCGAGCCCGCACAGTTATATCATGGGTACGTGTCTCTGCCTGCTTTCTCTTAAGAGTATCGCTTCATGCCCCCTTAGGGGACTGAGCTCCCCAGACAACTGCCGACACAGGGCTACTCCTGCCTTCGGAAACGGGGTTTTGTTTTGATTTGGTTTGTTTTTAATGGTGAGTGTTTTAGTGTTGAGTTTTAGCTTAATTAGTAATTTTTCCCCATTTGCTTTTGGGCCACTGATGGGTTCGGCCTCCCTCCTTTTGCTGTTGGGGGTAATTAAAGAAAGATCAGGGCAGGAGGAAGCCGTGTGTCGCTGTTTGTAGACTCATAATAAACATTTGCTTTGCTAAAGACAAAAGTTCAGAGGTTCCTGGGCTCCGGCAGCTCCTGACTCTTTTGAAGTGGCTGCGATAACCATCGCCAAGGAGCCTTATTCACGGCAGCGGCCCCTGTGGCTGCCGGGGAGTGGGATTGTAGCCGAACCCCTGCGTGTGGCTGAGCCCTCGCCCGTCCCCGTCCCACTCAGACAGGTTTATAGGTAGGAGGCCCAGGGAGGTAGCGGGACACCTGCCTTTTCCTGCAAGAAACCCAAGGTGGTTTTCCTACCCAGCACAGCTGGAATTCCCAGGCCTCCTGTTTCTGTGGCCCGTATTTCTGTATAAAGCAGACTTCTTTCATTGCAGGAGAACCCCCAGGCCACCAAAAAAGAAGTGGAAGGTGCTGACAGTCGCAGTGACCAAAGGCCGGAGAGCTCGCCGACCCCCGAGCAGAAAGGGAAGGAGGTCTCCCTGGACGGCTCGCAGTACACCCCTTCACCGGCTTCACAGGAGGACTTGGAGTCAGACGTCTCTGATGACTCCGATCAAGAAGTGGACATTGAAGGCGATAAAGGCTATTACAATCCTACCCACTAACGGCCCCCTGCAGAGAGTGGACCCTAACTTGGCTTGCACTTTACCAGGGGCTGGTTTGGAAGAATACTATGCTACAGGAGAAAACTTTCACTGTTCCACTGAAAGAAAAAAAACCCTAACACCATAGACTCATTTTACAATAAGCAGAGAAAGAAAGATGTATTTTGTGCAAACAGTCCATTTTTGGCAGATCTCTAATTTGGTTAAAGGAACATGGTTTGTATTTAATTATTTGTAAGATATATTTGTACATCAATTGATGTTCTAACTGGAATACAATACTGCACCCTGTCCTTACTGACGGGGTGTCTGAATCGGCTGCTGTTGGTGATCAGGCAAAACTCCTCTCTAGCTAGTGTGGAAGGGAGTATGGATTGCAGGACTATGCCCTTTTTATGTGTAAACAAATGTAGTTTAAATAGATTAATTTAAACACCCTTTGCAAGCAGAGAAACATGTTCTGTGAAATAGGGAGGGATTTGACCATCCCGACAAGTGCCTTATGCTCACACCCTTTTACCGGCTGTGGTGCTCTCTACTGAGACATCCCTCTGTTCATCAGGTAGAGTCTTTGGACAGATTCGTTTTTCCTCTTGAAATGTGCCTTCTCAGATTTTTGAGGACTTTGCCCTGCAATCTGGATGGTTCCATTTGCAGGAAAAAAACCCGTATTTTTCTCCTTAAAAATCTCTAGCGCTGTTATTTACAGATTTCATATTTGAGAAGAAAATGCAGGGAGTGATAGGGTCCTGCTGCAGGAGAGAAACTGGCATCAGCTGTGGGGGGTAAGCCATGGGAAGATAATGCCTATTGTATACATACCTGCTTCTGTACATACTAGTTTTCTTTTAAAATCTTGCGGTTTTATACCTCACATTGTTCATACTTTGTACATATTTGTTCAGTGTTTTAAAAAAAAAAAAGCAAAACCTGGTATTTAATTTTTGATGGACTTGTCTGTGAAATAAAACTAAACTCTGCACC
>NW_009629960.1:0-236 GCF_000690535.1 Cariama cristata
GTACCTCCCCCCTCCCCCCGGAGGAGCCTGCCCCAACCTGCTCCCCCCTGCGCAGCGGTGCCCACCCAGGAGCCTCCCGGGGAGTGACCTGACCCTTGGATGGGCATCCTAGGGGTGGGCACCCTCGGGGCTGCACTGCAGGCTCAGGGTGGCTCTGGGGACAGACCCAGCACCCCAGCCCAAGCTGCCTCCTGGGACCTGCTGGCCGCGGGGTCCAACTGGCCCAGCCCGGCGCT
>NW_009629960.1:272-595 GCF_000690535.1 Cariama cristata
CCAGCCCCTGCTGCCTCAGCATGTTTGTTTGGTGGAGAAATACCAAAGGGTCCTGATGGTGCCTGAGCGTTTGAGGCATTGGTGCTTTCATTCCTTTCCGGCCATCTCCAAGTAAACACAGAGAAATAGGAATTTGCTGTCTTCCTCCCTTAAATAAACCTATTTGTGTGGGAGTGGGAAGGGCTTGGCCCCTTGGATGTCTTTCCCTGTGTGAATCTTTTCCTTTTTAAGCAGAAAATAGCGTGTCCATCCAGCCAGCTGGGCACTGGCCCGGGGTCAGAGTCGCTCCTCTCGCTCCGGGAACGAGCCTGCCCTGTGCGGGG
>NW_009629960.1:619-1266 GCF_000690535.1 Cariama cristata
ACCTCGCTGCCAGAGGGGGCCAGGCTGTGCCAGGAGGTGAAGCACCAGCCCCCCAGCAGTGCCCGCGCTCTTTCTCTCTCCCCATGTGCTGGGGGACTTGTGGGTCTCTCGGGGATGTGGTCTGGGGGGGAACAGTGCTGTACCCCATGCCCCCAGCTGCGTGCCGGCTCGCTCTCCCCGGGTGGGTTTCTGTAGGTGTAGCGCTCCGCGTCCCGGCTTCTGCTGCTCCTTGGCTTCCCCATCCCTGCCCCCCCGGGGGGACACACCGCTCTGCAGGCAGGGGGGAGGCAGCCCCCACCACACACCTCCCCGCAGGGACCGCACGGCCCCCGCTGCCCCTAAGAGAAACAGAGGGGTGAGTTGAAGTGGGAACGAGCCAAAAATTTCTGTGCTTGGAGCTGAGATAGGCTGGAGCGTGTCCTTGCTGGGAGCCTTGAGCTTTTCCTTGAGGAACTGCCCAGGCTCTGGCAGAATAAACCCGGCTCCATTTATTTAATGCATAGAAACTGGATGCAACCTCTGCGCTGTCTTCCCGGGACGCGACTCCTGGGGTTCCCTCCCGATGGACCGCGTGGTTCGGTGGGAAGGCGATGGGAGCACTGCGCCCGGGGTTTGTGAATTCCTCGGCTGGGCCCAAGCTTAACGGG
>NW_009629960.1:1445-1668 GCF_000690535.1 Cariama cristata
GAGCGGCTGACCTGTGCCGGCAGTCCCGGGTACCGATGGAAAACTCATTTCCAGGCAGCCTGTTGCTTCATGCTCCCTGGAAAAATCCAGCGGGCTCCTCCCTGCGCAGTCAGGAGGATGTGGGCGTTTCCTGAGCTACAGAATGAGCTTTTTTCCTTTAAAAAGCACAGGGAAATATAAAAATAGTTTTCTGGCTTTTTTTCTTTCTTTCTTTTTTTTTTTT
>NW_009629961.1:0-355 GCF_000690535.1 Cariama cristata
CTGTCCTGCCAGCTTGGGAGCAGCCACTTGCTCCATCTAAGAGATTCTGATGCTTTGAGCACTGTGTTGGGGACGATTTTCATGTTTCGGCGCATGCTGTAAAGCCAGCAACAAATAATTTCCAAAAGGATTTGCCTTACTGGGCATGTTGTGGAAGGCAGCAAGGGAACAGCTCTTGCTTCCTAGAGCAGCCCTTGCCTGCTTTTGTGTGGGAAACCCAAGACTCGCTCTTCACAGAGCACAAGGCATTTTCCGTTGGTATCTGTCACCATTTAAGGCTGGGCTGGCAATTAAAGCAGATGACAGATGCTTTATTAACCCCTCCCTTCCCAGAAGGGAAAGGAAAGGAGAAAAG
>NW_009629962.1:0-253 GCF_000690535.1 Cariama cristata
CTAACAAGTTATTGTTGATTGGGAGGTAATCAATTATCTTCAATGACACTTTTCGCCCTCTCTCTCTCTCTCTCTCTCTCTTTCTCTCTGTCCAATGCAGGCTTTTGCAAGTTCGGAGACCCATTAATTAGGAGGCGGTATGGAGGTGGAGCCCAGTTGAATTATAATGCTGAATGCACTTGTCATATTCTGGCCCTGCTATTTGTTTGGACATATATATTTTTAAATTACATTACAAACCAGCCTTTATTGC
>NW_009629963.1:0-2243 GCF_000690535.1 Cariama cristata
CCGTCCGTCCTGTGCCGCTGCTGACAGGGTCCCGACCCGCGGGGGAGATGCACACAGCGGAGCCCCGATGTCGGGGAGATTCATACGGCTGCAAAGCCGATTAAACTGCCCCGCGTGAATGTGCGCACTCAGTGGGCAGGGAAGTGGCCAGGGTGGCCGTGCCCTGGCCCCAGGAACCCGTGCAGGGCTCACGTAGGAATGGGTTTGTTTTGTTGCAGAGCTGTGAGACGTTTGCACGACTGGACTTTGCTCCTGAACCGGGTGGATGCAGCTGGGGAGGATGTGGCCCCTCCTGTCCTGCAGCTCCTGTCACCCTGGAAAAACGCCCCTTGCCCAGGTGCCCGTGCTGACCCCATCCCCGCTGTGCTGGGACGCTGCCACAGCCCTCGTACCGCCTGACACACGAAGCGTGAAGCCAGGATCCGGCCCCTCCAGGGCAGCCGATGAGCTCTGTGGGTTCGCACTTGTCTGAGACGAGCCCGATGTGATCGCCTTGTGCCGAGCAAGCGGGGAGCTGCGGCCCCGGTAGCACCTTGCCACGGGGCAGCAATGGGGAGAGCACCAGAAATGTCACCCATGAGCTGTATAAATGGGGGGCATCCTGCGGTCCCCAGCCACGGACACGTGGCAGCAGCTGTTTTCTCTGCCCTCTCGGGGGTCCCAGCTGGTTTCTTAGCTGTTGCAATTTGGAAAAGCAGCTTGTTTGATGGCACTGACGTCCCCAGCAAAACTCCGAGCTGCAGTCCCAGGAGGGCAGGGTGTGCAAGAGCCCGTCGCCTAAGGGCACGGCAGGAGAAAGGTCCCCATGAGGTCTCCTGGGAGAGGACCTGATTGAAGGGGGGTGGGATGTCCCCGCATTGAAGTGGCTCTGGGCGCAGACAGTCCCTGCGGCGAGCGCTGCCCTGGGCCACTGACCCAGGGAGGCTGAGAGCCGGGGCTGGGAGGAGCAGGCAAAGGTCTTGATCAAAGATGGGTCACTTGTAAACACTTCTGAAGCCACCCCACCGCTCCCCTTCCCACCGAGCATCTGCTGGGTAATGTCTTTCAGGTGTCCCAGAAGAGCCGCATCTTGGGGGGGGGGAGGTTCAAAGGGAGAGGTTCAAAAGGAGAGCGAGGGCTCCATGTGCAAGCCCGGGGTGCAGCAGGGCAGGGGTGCTGGGGGGGGTGTGACACAACACAGGAGGCTGCAGCATCTGGATGGGAAAAAGGACGATTTTAAACAAGTCCGTCCTCTGTGGGACTGTCACATGTGGCCCTCCCCACCTTGTACCAGACAGAGACTGATGTTGAAACCTCCTTTTTGTCAGTCCTGACATGGAAGACTGAGTATAGAAAGAGAAAAAATTAAAAAATTAAAATTTTGGGAAGAATTTTTAATTTTCCCTATTTCACTCCAATAAACAATTTCCTGTTCTCTCTCCCCCCCAATTTCAATGAAACTCTGGAAACGCAATTTTCCATCTTTCTTACATGTGGGGGATGCGTTGGCCATTTTATGCCCAGTCCCACCCCCCCATTTTACCTCACCCCTTTTATTTGCCTGAGTCACAGATGCCCGTGGAAGCCCTGCCAGCGCCGAGGCGGAAACGGTGCGATGGCACTATCATCGCTTAACGCGTTACCCCACGTCGGCAGGGCTGTGGGCTGGCAGAGCCCACGGCAAGCATGAGGTAAAGGAGGAGATGAAAGCAATTTCATCGCCCAGGATGGAAGCAAACGTGTCTGGCTGCAAATGCTCGGATGCTGCGGCTGGGCTGGGCTAAATACAAGGAAAGAGACCACGGCAAGGGGCACCCAGCGCTGCTGCAGGCATGATGTGGATAACCGGGATGGACCTGGGGTGCTGCCAGCCGGGGCCGCTACCGTGGAGACTTCGGCTGCTCCGGCATCCCGGGGCGATGGGGCAGATCTCAGAGCAAACACCTGCAGGGCTTGGCACAGGGAAAACAAAGGTGATGTGTAGGTTGGAGGGAGAGGGGCTCGGCGGGTCACCCGGCCTCCTTATCTCCCACAACTGTTTGCTCCAAGATTAAGTCAGAGCCTGCAAGATGCAAAAGTCCAAGGAAAGCCAGTCCGGAGGGGGCCGGGTCGGGATGGTGAGGGCCCTCTCCCCCTTCCCACCGTGGGATTGCTGGGCACCTCCACCGAGGGCTGGCGTTTAAAGTCCAGGCAGATTGCTGGCGTGATTTACGACTCATTATTCTTTGGTGCAAGAGTTGGTTAATGAGCAATGAAGGGTTGGG
>NW_009629964.1:0-1256 GCF_000690535.1 Cariama cristata
TGGAGCTCTGGCTTGAGGCTGGGATCGGACTTGGCTGTAGCTCTTGCTTAACAGCCAGCCCTTGGCGTTTGCTGTCCAGTCCGGGGCAGGTGACAGCGATAGAGGGAACCACCGCACAGGCCATGGGGATGCCTTCTCCTTCCTCATCTGCTCCTGGGCAAGGGCCCCCTGAAGCCCCTGCGCAGGCCTACGGCTGAGAGAGACTTGGGCCCGTGCCCTCTGGGGCACGGAGCGTGGGGAGAGCAGCTGTGCTCCAGGCTGGCTTTGTGCCCTGGGCACGGCCCTGACTGGTATCTATGGGGGCTGCCCCTGGGTGACTTTTGCAAGTTTCCATGGGGCGAGGGACACTGCTGCATGGCTCTGCACTGGCTAGAGGAGCCTTGGTCTGTGCGAGCCTTCATGGCGGCATTGGGACGTTGCAGATACCTGCTCGCCAGCACCACGGGACAGGGCTGAACCACTGATCTGCAGCTCTTCTCTTCCAGATCCGGAGATACCTATTGTGGCACAGCCCCCACCTGCCAGCGTGGAGCCCTTGCCGGCTGTCAGCACCAGGACGGATGCCTGAGGCTGCCCTCCGTCCTGTCGGCTCCCCCAGGACTCCCGGGCGGGGACCTCCTTTTGGGCTCACTTTCCGGGACCCCGGTCACACCACCCAGCGTGGCTTTCCAGCCTCAGGGTGGCTAGAATCTCAGGTTAATTTGGCCAGCATTAATGCAGAGGCTCTTCCGCCCCTGCTTGAGCTCCAGGGCGATACCCCTGTCTCCCAGCACTGGTGGTGGAGGTGGCCTGAAGCCCGCGCTGCTGTGCCACATCCCCACTGCCTCGCCCGCTGCTGTGCCCCTGCCTGGCCCCAGGCACCGGCAACCAGCCTGAGCAGCTGCAGGCAGAGACCTCTCCGGGGCAGGCTCCGTAGCTTACGAGAGGTAGCCAACCATGTCCGAGGCCATTAGCACTGTAATCTCTGGGGCTGGGCTGAGCCCGCTACCGGCCCTCATGGGTGCCAAACGCTGCTCGTGGGGTTGGGGTGCCGCCTTCTGTACCTCCTTCCTCTCTGCCCTGGCACGGCCCCGGGGCACTGGCTGCACCCCATGCTCACTGCTGCTGGCAGGCTCCCTGCAGGGCTGGGCCCAGTACAGGCACTTTCCTTGGGTTTCTATAGATTTTATGGGCACCATTAAAGGATGTCAGGAGAGGAGCACGTTTCTGTGTGGTCTCTGTCTCCTCAGGGGCTGCCTGAACACTCTGCAGCGGGG
>NW_009629964.1:1368-2018 GCF_000690535.1 Cariama cristata
CAGGGGTGAACATTGCTCTCTTTCCTGTTACCTTTATGGGACAGCTCTGTGTCCCCCAGCCTGTGCTGGCTCTCACGGGGTTGCGCTTTTCCCCCTCCTCTCTGCTGCGATGTCCAGGGCAGCAGCAGCCTGGCCAGGCACCCTGGTCCCACTGGGGCATGAGCAGCGACTGTCCCTGTTCCTCCCGCTGCTGACGTGCTGTGCGGCAGCATCCCTGTCTCCCTGCAGCCCCGTGGGAGATGGCTGCCCTGGGCAGGAGCAGTGGTGCTGCGGCAGGGCGGCTCGGGCTGGCCCTGCCTGCTGCGGGGAGCAGTTCTGCTGGCCCTGGGGCCCTTCCTGCTGCCTGTGCCAGCTGAGAGCTCGGTACGTGGGCCCTGCCGTGCTATGCCATGCCGTGCTGCCCCAGAGCTGCCAGGGCACTCGCTCGGGCAGGGCTGCCAGATGCATTTCCACTGTATGTGCCAGCTGATGGCTCCGTGGATGTGTCCTGCTGTGCCACGCTGCTCCAGAGCCCTGCTCCCTGCCCGGCCAGGCTGCCCGTCTCCTGCCCTGCTCTCTCAGGAACTGTGGCCTTGCTGGGGTCTGGGGCTGGACAGTGCCACCCCATCCCAGGGGGGAGAGGGACAAGGGGGACACAGTGAGCCCTTCGC
>NW_009629965.1:0-366 GCF_000690535.1 Cariama cristata
ATCCCCTGGGCATGTCCGCATGGCACAGCAGAAGATGCCCGACACCCGTAAGTAAGCTCCTGAGCTGCAGGCAGTGCCTCGGAGGTTGAGGGTCTCCAGGTCAGGGCAGAAGGATGGTCTGCTCCCACCCCCCGCAAGGCAGGGGCCAGGGGATTTCCCCCACTGCCCCCAAAACGAGCCCGGCTGGAGCCAGTGAAGCGGGGAGGGCGGGGGTCAGACCTGCGCTGAGCTGATGCTCTGCTCCAGGCTCTCACAAACCCAGCTCATCCATCCCTCGCTGCGGTTCCCAGGAAAAGCATCTTCCACGACAGGCTTCAGGGCTCCACCAGAGAGAGGGGGGGGGACACCAGTGTCCCCCAGTTGTCC
>NW_009629965.1:380-738 GCF_000690535.1 Cariama cristata
ATCTTCTCGGGCTGCAGATCTCAGCCACCGGCACTTGGTGTGGTGGGAGGAATGGGATGCTAAGCACGCAACAAGGAGGGGTCCTCTCGCACACTGGCACCAACGTGGGGTGAACTCCAGCCCCATGTCCCCACTCCTTGACACCCACAGGGCTGCTGACAGAGAGCAGTAGAGAAGCTTAAAGTCCCTCAATGGGCTGGGAAAGGTGAGGAGGAGGTTGAAGGTCCCTATATGGGGCTGGGCTCTCCCCCCAGCTACTTCCAGGGCTTCCCAGAGTGGCCAGGTATGTCCTGGCAGTCCAGGGATGCTCCCCAGGGATGCTGCTGGTCCACAGAATCATAGAATCGTAGAATCATTT
>NW_009629966.1:0-1517 GCF_000690535.1 Cariama cristata
TTCCCCCTTTCCCCCTGTTTTCCCCCTCCCTCACAGCATTTTGCTTTTCCTTCCAGAAACACTTTGCAAGAACACTTTTGTGGTTATCTTGCTCCACTGCAGACAGGAATTGAAGATCATCAATATGGCAGACTGATACTTCTTTTAAAATATAGTAGGTTTTTAAAAAAAAAAACACAAACAAAACAAAACCCAAAGAGTAAGAAGATGAAGTGGGCATGTCTTTCCCCATGCAACACTAGTTATGAAAATGCTGGAGGTCCTCTTTGAATGACCTCAAGGGCTAGCCTGTTTCTTTTTCTGTAGCCAGCTCTCCCTAGGAAGCCTGCCAGAAGGAAATCAGCCTGGTGATAAACTCCTTCTGCAGAAGTAGCCCGAGACGCGGGTCAGAGCCCGGCTGGCGTGGCGGGGGGTGGAGCCCGGCTGTCGTGGCAGGAGATGGGCTGATGGCTGGGTGGGACAGAGGTGGGGGTCAGTTCATGACTTACCCCTGGGATCGTCAGCACAAGCAAGAGCTGGGATGAAGCTCTTCTGCTCGTGTCCTGGGCTATGCGTGTCCATCGGGGACCGAGCCGCTGCTCAGCGCCGTGGCCTCTTACAGCGTATTGGCATCGCTGCGCTCGGAGCAAACAAAGTACTTGTTGAAGAATAAAATGACAAAGCCGTGCGTCTGTGCGCAGTGCTGGCTGGCACCATGGGTGTCAGCCACAGCCAGCTCCCACGTAGGTTTTTGCTTGTGAAATCGCATCACCACATTTGACTGGTCCAGTTTGAACAGGGGCACCAGACAAATGGGGGGAGGAGGAGGAGGTGGAGGGGGGGAAAAAGTGGGTAAGCTGGAAATCCCCCTCATCTTTGACCCAGGCAGCTCTCAGTGTGTTGTTCTGGAGGTGAGACGGGCTTTGGTTGTGCCATGTGTGAAGTGACGGCCGCATGCCGATCCAAGGGAGTCGGCACCTAAACAAAATGGTACCTGAAGTCAGGTGTGAGATGTACCTGGAAAGGGGCAGGCTGGAAAACGTTGCAGGTGTGTATGGCGTGAGAAGATGCGGCTTGTGCTGGACTATTTTACGGATCACGTGGAGATTTCTGGCACAAGGCTCTAAGCCAGACAGTCTGGAAAAGTAAAAGGTGCCGTCAGGAATGCGGGATGGTGTGGCCCCAAGAGAATGGAAGTGCTTATACGATGCCTTGTGCCCTAGGGGAGATCTGGCTGTGGGTGCTGCCCATGGTGTTCAGGCTTTTTAAATTTCAGTTGTCCGCTTCTTGCAATTGGAAGTCCTCCTGGAAGTGAGGACTGGGATTCACATACAGCTTTTGTTTTTCAGTATCTGCAGAGTTAGGAGATTAAACAAACTTACACAAGACAGGTATGGTAAAACCAAATAAAACATGCTTCACCAAGATATCTCTAGCTTCTATTATTATCAGGGTATCGCGCAAATCATTCTTTACTAAAAATATCTTCACCAAAAAAAAGGCTGAAGGTTTGTTTCCCTTCCAAGGCTGTTGGGGGG
>NW_009629966.1:1548-4672 GCF_000690535.1 Cariama cristata
GGGGGGGGTGTTGGAAGAGGGCTACAGCAGAGGTTTTAAGCTGGAAAAAGCCCCCAGAACCACTGTAATGCTTGGTTTTAATTATACGTAAAAATGATGATCCAACAACTTCTCGGCTGCTGCTTTATTCTTGTGTCCCTTTACTTTTAAACTGAAGAAAGGCATGTCTGTTCCCAGCCTGACAATACTGTTAATAGGCTATTTTAGGGGAAGTTACATAAAAACAGCTGGTTGACCTCTGAAAGGAGGACAAGTGCTGGAGAAAAATACTTGTTGAGACGCATGTAACATGTTTGCTCTAGCTGCCCACAAGCGGGAGAAGATTTGGCATGGCTCACGCAAAGCGTTTTTAAAGTTCCAGTTAAAACCTGATATGCCCTGTCAGCTGTAGCAAAAGTTTGTGCTGACTTTTGCAGATATCCGTCAGTTTTTGCTGGCTCTGCCTGTGGTGTGCAAATGTTAAAGTGTGCCCTTCCCTCGCTGTCGGAGGGTCCTTGCGGTAGGATGGGAAAGCCAGATCTCTGCTCCGGAGCAGCGTGGAAAGCGCTTGGCGAAGGCTGGTGCAAAGCACTTTGTTGCTCCACATAGATGGGGCCAAAATAAAAAGTGTTGGCAAGTGATGGAAACATTCGCATGCTGTTTCTCATGTAATTTATCATTTGTTTTGTCCTTTATCAGAAAGCAATCTGATTTCCTTTTCTCCTTTTCAATAACCAATGAAGATTTTGTTTGTTTTCCCCTTTCTGTGCCATCTGTGAGACGATCGACTTTTTGCCCTTGTAGGGGCATGAATACAGATTGATGTCAGAGGTACGTACTTCTGAATAAGAGACGGCAAAAAAAAGCAGTATTGGTAGGAGTGCCAAGGCTGAAAGATTGTTTGTTTGCTTTGTAGAGTGATAAACTGGTAAGTGTAATGCTAATTGAAGCCGATGGCACGCACTGCAGTGATTACTGTGCAGTTAATGCTTCCGCCGAGTGCCGCTGCCCCTCAGTACCGTCATTATCAATTAAGGCGATGGCTACGTGCTCAGAACTACCGCTACGAAGTGCCCTCCTGATGGGTCCTGTGACATGGAAAAAGAAGCATGCAGATATAATTTTTTTTATCTAATAGGTCATTTGCCTCTTGCCTTGAAGAAAATGACCCATTAGGTAGAAGTAATGCTCTACAGTTTCACAAAGTAGAAGATAATTATGGGGATACGAAGACCTGTTAGAAACCAGAAGGATTATTTATAATACTTATATATTATCTCTGGTGGAGATTCAAGTCAGACAGGTCAGTAAGCCAAAAACTTCTGAACTCTGCCACTTAGGTATTGGGTAATACAGATGGTCAGAAGGCACCTGATTTTTTTTTAATGGAAGTGAATAGTTGTACATCTCAAGATGCCATGGTATTTCAGATGCTTTTGTAGAACAAAAACTGTTTGAACTCAGAATAATAAAGATTTCTTCAACAAATAGGCTTTTCGCTTTTGTCTACCCTCCTTCTATGGTAGAGATGAATGCAATTTTGATCTTACCTGAAGTTGCATTTGAGAATTCTGAGTAGGTCTTTAACAAAAAGAAAGTTGCCTTAAATTCAGCAACTTGCAAAAATGAGAATGTATCCTCAGTCTTGTCTCCAAAGCCCCAAACGCCCGACAGTCATTCGGAGTCCTTGTCTTCTGTCTCCTAATTCAGGTGAGCGGAGCCCAGCTCGGCGGCTGGCAGAGACGTGTTAGGCAATGCTTGTTCAGCGCGAAGGATTTTGACCAACACATACCAGCTGAAACTTGGCAGTCTGGGGAGGCTGCAAACTTAAATTCTGCATAGACATGTTTACTTTTTTGTTAGCGACATCACATGCTTGGGGGATTACATCAAATACTGTACTCTGATAACAGGAGCTGTAGTCTCACCACTTTGGAAATTTAAGTGGCTGACGATTTACAGATTGAGTTTGTACGCTGCTGTGGGTATGAAACTTTCCCCGTAGCTCATCGCTGGCTTAGACCATATCCGTAGTGGATGCCCATTTAACAAGGTCAGATATGCTGCGTACTTCGAGAAACTTTAATAAATGTTCCTATAGCTGCTGGTTTATTTGAGGTTATAACACTCTGACCTGTTGTATGTAGCTATCTGAAGCTGTATGTGCTTCATAAATGGATTAGATGACTTTTCAAAGCAGTTTAACTTCTACTAATTGCTTCCACAGACACCAAACTCTCCTATGTGCCATATTTTACAGGTGTTTCCTTCTGGATCTAGATTCTGCATTCGCAGAAAGAATGCAGTTAGAAAAAATAAACAAAAGAACCCGTGCACAAGAGGGTCAGTTTCTGGAGCAGCTACTGTCTTCCTAATTAATCTCAAAGTTCTGGTCTACAAACCTATTCAGGCTACTACTCTGAGAGCTGGTGCCCTAATTTTTATTTTTTTTTTAATGTTTTGATATACGAGGGTGTGAAGTGCTGACAGGGAAGGCTGTAAAATCTTCATGTATAAACTTCAGTGATTCAAACATTTAATAAATAATTGACTTCCTTGTAGCACTCGGTCATGCTATAATGCAGTAGTTGTTGGACATAGATCTGGTAAGCTTCTTTCAGAGTTAGACCATAAACAACACCTGCTGTCTGAATATCGCAAAGGTGCCCTTCAGGTTTTACTTTCTTATTTGATAGAATCTTGTTATGGATTTTATAGATGTAGTGTATTTTTAAGTTATTCTACAGCTGGTTTTAAACCTATTACCAATATGCAACCCAAACTGTCATAGTACTAGTAATATTTTTTTTGTCTAGTCTCAGGTTATAAAACATCTATAATATTTACTTTTTCCCTCAGAGATTCTTCTTCTTTAGTGACAGGATTATGTAAGAATTAGGCAACCCCCATTATTGACCGTTTGCTCTGCTACAAATAAATGAGATATTAGTTCTTGTGGTCAGGAGAAAGAATTTCAAAGGCTCAACAGAATAAATAATACTGTTAAAACCAAGATTTCCAAACCTTAGAACTGTAATCAACTTAAACCAATTTTGGAAATGTTTAACTGTGGTCAGTACTGTACTAAAGAGAGCTTATTTAGAGCCAGTTAACAGTTGGCTTGTAAGCAAATACATAGAATCAT
>NW_009629967.1:0-215 GCF_000690535.1 Cariama cristata
GTGCATGGGGGCCAGCAGCCAGTGTGGGGGTGAGCAGCCACCCAGCTCTCACATGCAAGGAATTTCTATGTCTGTGTGCCGTTGGTAGGAGTCATTGAGTTAATTGCCCAAACGAGCCGGGCATGCCGATATAATCTGATTAAACTTCAGCATGGTGGGATGTGGTGGGAATGTCGGGATCCGGCGGCCCTGGTCAGGCTGCTCCCGTGGGATCG
>NW_009629967.1:350-3626 GCF_000690535.1 Cariama cristata
TCCCGCAGCATCACAGCTCTGTCACCTCTGCTCCTTCCCTGCGGCACACGGCGCCAGGGGGATGTGTCAGCACCCACGAGGGTGTGGGTTGTGCCAGTAACAGGACCCCCCAGGTTGCCCTGCACCGCACAGAGCCGGACGGTGGCACCGGCGGGGAGGGGCAGCAGTGGCACTTTGAGAGAGGGGCACCCTCAAGGGCACCCAGTGCCCGTGCCAGGAGTCCAGCCTGGTTTAGCATCGTCACCACCTTCGTCCCTTGAAGTCTGACCTGCAGATGCTGGCTGGATGAGGTGTCCGTTTGCAGTTCATTTTTCATCTAACCTCAAAACGCTACATAAATTGCTCATTATTTGGTGGCGGTAGCAAAATGATTCCTTTGACACTGAGCCTTTGATTTCGCATTACTACAGCGGTGGGTTTGCTGAACATGATGCTGCTACTATTTAAACTTGCAAAAGAAAAGCAGATTTGTGTGCAATACACTTTTTTTTTTTTTCCTTTTGCTTTGCAGGACACAAAGGAAATTGCTCTGTCAGTTGCAGTGGCTTTGCACATCTTTTAACGACAAACCAGGGAAAAATGATGCTTGGACTGGAGCTTTTCAGGCTGAGTCCAGAGAATTATTTGCCCTTGAAGTAGCCGGAGCAGGAGGAGAGCAACGCTTATGGGCGGTGAGAACGAGCCATCCATCAGCGCTGGCCAGTAATAAATACTCCTCGTGTACGGTGTAGGGTGTGAAAATGCCTGTTCCCTGCCCGCTCCCGAATGCACAGGAGACAAGTAACCGATGGTCGGGTCAGTCAAGTTTAGGACCGCGGCAGTTTATAGCCTGGAGCAGGAGGACAGGAGTTATTCTCTTCGCCCCTGTATTTTAGCCACATTTACCTGCTTTCAGCACGAGAGCTTTGCCATTTGCTGCTGTGAAGGATGGTGCCCGCAGGGAGGGATGCGGGGCTTTGGGAAGGGTGCTGTGCAAAGCGGCTGGGCTGGGTTTTGCTGCTGAGATGCAAACATTGCCAGCCCAGCTCGGGGCTGCCACACGCTCTGTGCCTCGGAGGGGGCATCCCCCCGGGGATGTCCATGTCACCCCCGGAGAAGGTGCCAGCCCAGAGCCCCACGGACAGTGCGCATCCTTCGCATGAGTGCACCTCAGAGCCTGGATCAGCGTAACCCCCCCCCCAGCACCCCTGCACCCACAGCAGCCGCCTGCCCCCATCCCTCTCCGAGGACGGCAGACACTGGTAAGGGGAAATGTCTCCACATCAGATGGAGAAGCACCAAGCAACCGAGGCTGCCAAATTTCTAATTAGCATAAATAAAGCATGCTCTTTTCTTCCAATGGATGTGTCTTCAGAGAACCCTCATCAGAGAAACGATCTCTGCAAAGAGCTCCTTTGTTTGCAAGATGCTCATCGTTCGGGATTGCGCGTGTCCAAAGCCATCCTGCTGCTGACTGCAGCACTGACGGAGCCTGGACCTGGCTGTTCTCCTCCTGGCAGACGCTTTCTTTGGCACGTCACATCCATAACTGATGGAGAATCGAACGCCGGAGTGGGTGAGCTGGGTGGGCTTGTGTGCTGCCCGGTGCATGGTCCCTGCTGTGGGGGTACCAGGGCTGAGCTCCCCAACATCCCCCCTGAACCGCGATGCCTTTGCAGGAGCTGGGTGTTGGGCAGATGCTCTGTGGTCCCCTCCAATGCTCTCGGGGAAGTGGGGAACTCCATTTATTCTACTTCCAAGTTTATTAGCCGAGTACATAAGCCTCTTTTTTCAAAGAAATAAGCTGTTTTTCCCGGTGCCTGCATCTTACCAGGGCTGAGCTCCCCAACATCCCCCCTGAACCGCGATGCCTTTGCAGGAGCTGGGTGTTGGGCAGATGCTCTGTGGTCCCCTCCAATGCTCTCGGGGAAGTGGGGAACTCCATTTATTCTACTTCCAAGTTTATTAGCCGAGTACATAAGCCTCTTTTTTCAAAGAAATAAGCTGTTTTTCCCGGTGCCTGCATCTGGAAACGCTCTGCTTTGATTCGTAACTCTGCTCAGCGGGATGGCAACATGTGGCAGCACACATCCTGACCGCATCCCTCCCGGGGATGGGACCTGGCAGAGTAGCCGGGGCTTCTCCTGTGGGCTGGTGGCTCCGACAGCCGGGAGAAGAGTGAGGAGCTGCCCCTCTGCCCGCGCAGGCAGGGCCGGGCAGCGTTCGGCTCCCATCCCGCCTGTGCCAGGATTCAATTTCACGCCTGTTGGATGCAGGGAGTTAATACCCGATAGCTGCCATGCACGGAGCCTCTCTGCCACTGAAATGTGTTCCTGCCAAAAAGGGAGATATAATTGAAATTATTCTTCCTGCGGGCCGTTCAACAGGCGTGGAAGCCTCCTCTTGCTCTCCTCAATGTTTGCCATTGTGGCTGGTCTCGTGCCCCAGTAGCTCTGACAGTAGCCAAGTCCACCTCCGTTACAGCCATTTGCTGGTGACTTTCAAACAGGCTTGGGCTGGGGAATTTGCTTGGCGAAGAGGAGAGCCAAGTCTTTGTTGGCATGGCAGAGCTGGATGGAAAGCGAAAATCACCCGGACTCACCAAAGCGGTGCAGCCGTGGCCAACCTCCCTCCTCCCTGCGCGGACGGAGAGCAGGGACGGTTCCCCTGTGTGGGACCACTGAGGGTCACCCCAAGCCCCGGGTCCCTGCCAGGATCAGGACCAGCAATGCCACTCCCTCCCCCTGCCCAGGGTGCCCTCCTTCTGCCCAGCACCCACCCCGGCGTGGGGACCGACAGGGGGGAAGGCTGCCCGTGTACTCCCACTTGCCAGTGGGTATCCATGCTGGTGGGCATCCCTGCCGGGAGGCATCAGCTCAAGCTGCAGGACGGCAGCAGGATTTGTGCTCCCTGCCCGGCTCCCCACTGCCTGCCTTTGCCCCCAGCTGAGGGCTGAGCGACTGCAGATTCAAGGCCATCTGTCAGACTTGGGGGGTTGTTTTATCAGGCTGAATTTTATCCTTAGTGAAGTCCCGCTAGGTTTCCTACATCAGCACGAGCCAGCCCGCACCCTCCTGCTGCGCCGGTGACAGTTGCGTGCCATGCTCCGGCAAGGCTCCCGGCAATCCCGGCAGAGCCGCAAGCGGCTAATCTGGTGAATATTTAACTACACCTTGCACGCGTGTGCCGTCGTTTCATGTTCGCTGAGCAGGGGCGATTCCCTAAAGTCGGGACAAAGAGCTGGAGGAAGAGCCGGTGTCTTTAGGCTGAGCTCTGCTGGGCTCGGCTTAGTCTGGC
>NW_009629967.1:3640-3916 GCF_000690535.1 Cariama cristata
GCAGCCCCTCCATCTGCTGCGCAGCCTCCGCGGGAGCTCCTGGGTTTAAAGCTGAGACCTGAATAGCAAACTGGCAGAGGCTGTGACAGGAGTGCAGGGTACAAATTAAGAGCCAAAGGTGCATTTCAGTGACCTTCCCCCCCTCCACGGGCTCTGCCCAGGAGGCTCTGCTGCATCGGCAGGGGCAGGGCTGTCCCCGCTCTGGGCACTTGTGTCTCCCCACATGGCTCCCGGTCTCTGTCTCTGCTTGAAAGGTCCAGAATGTGCATTATATGC
>NW_009629968.1:0-5561 GCF_000690535.1 Cariama cristata
GGGCTGGCACGGGGGGAAATGCGGCCGAGCGGGCAGCACCTCTCCCAGCCCGGCGTTTCCCGGGGGTCTCCTCGCCCTGCTCCTTGGGGTGACGGGGTCGCAGCCCAAAGTGATGGTGGTGTGCCCAGAAGAAGCACTGAGGGTACTGGCATTTCTTTGCAGTTTGCTGGTAGAGTGTATATAACTCCTTTAAGCAGAGATTTTTAGATGGTTTGGTTTGGTGTGTTTTGTGTGGTTTTTTTTTCCCTTTTTCCTGTCTGAAAATCCGTGGCTGTTGGTGTAAATCCCGGTGCGCCAGCCCTCCCTGTTGCAGGTGGGCTGCAGCGTGGCCTCTGTCTCAGGTCTGCCTGGGGTTTTATTTTAGTTTATTTCTGTGAGTGTTGCTGGGATATGATTCCCCATGGAAGCTGCTAGACCTACACAGATGCAAAACTGGTGTAAAAGGGAGGCGAGACTCCCTGAAACCCAAACGGCAGGCGTCGCAAATGGAAACCTGTTGGGGAACCCTCAGCCCGTTGTGCACAGGCGCTTGCAAGACGAACGGCGCTGCGTGCCGGGCATTGCCATTTCTTGGTGGAGATCGCGTGTGCGGCACCTCCCGGCACCGCCGCCTGTTTGAAATGTCCTTTCGTGATGGAACTGTTCTTCTGTGCTTTTCTTAGGCTCCAAAGGGTTATGCAAATTCCTAAATATTTTCCTACTTCCTTTTTCAGATGTCTAACACTATGTATTATTTTCTGATACTTACCTAACCCGGGAAATCTGTTTTCCATCTCGTTTCAGCCAAGGTTTTCTTTTTAACCAGTCTTTCCCAGTATTTTCCTTTAACACTTTGGGTTTGCTGAGTGAACTTTGCAATATGAGGGTAAATGAAAGTGAAAATGTATTGCTTGTCACATACTTGCTGTTTAGAGAGGGTTTTGTTTCGTTTTTTTTTTTCCCCTCTGAATTTGAAGAGAGAGAGATAAATCATTGATTTAAAAACAGGGTAATTTAACAAGATTATAGGAGAGAGAAAATCCACTTCCTAGCCAAAGTAACAGTCTCTTAGCTTTCTCCACCTACACAAGCCATATGCATCCTCCGAGCTGCCTGAGATCCTCTTTTGTGTCTTTCTGGCAAGACTGTGGTATAATAATTCAAGTCCATATGCCAAGCTTTCTCTGTGGAGCCCACAGTGGGTCTTTTAATGACTTTGTAATTGGTCAGAGAGTTACCGTCCCTCAGCCCCCAGCCCGCTCTGCTGTGTTTGACAAGTCCCAGACCTGAAGGGATATTAAAAGCTCAGAATCCCAGGTCGGAGGGATGTGTTCCAGGATTGCCTTTTCTCGCCGTGTCCCTTTTTAACAAACATGAGCCAACTGTGCTTTTCTTTGCCGGGAGCGAAGCTCTGGGCTGGGTAGAGCAGTGGGATGCTGCACCGCATCAGTGCGGGGAGGCAGCGGGATGCTGTATCCGAAGGGCTCCGCACCGATGCAGAGGGATGGAGAGTGGGATGGCGAAGGGAGCGCTGATCCCAGGCTGGAATTGCTGGCTTCCCGTTGTGGGAAGCTTTTGCACTGACCCCGGGATAACAGAGCTCCTCGCTTGGAGCATTTAAAACTTGGGCATCGTTTGGGCTTGGTCACATCGTCCAAATTTAGTTTGTCCTTGTGGTGACAGTCCCTCTTCTCCCGAGGGGTGAAGTGGTGATAACTCCAGGTGTTACACAGCGCAGGGTGCAGAGGCCGTGCAAGTGCAGACGGGTGTTTCGGGTGGCCAAATACTGCGAGTCCTAGGAACAGGTACGGGGATAACTGTCAGCAGTACTGCCGCAGCTGAGCACATCTTGCATGAGATACTGTCAAACTAATACATATCCCGTTCTTGTTATTCCCATTCCTGTTGGGAGCTGGGACTCTTACCAGGCACGGGGGGCTAGAATCAACAGATATTTTTAATAGGTGCAAGCAAACCACACATAATCATTTGATTCTGGGAGCTGGAGCTCAAACAACAGTTCTTGTAAAACAAACATAGGCATCACTTTGGTTGTCAGTTTAGCAGTAACATGTCACGGAAAAAAAGTGTCTTAGAGCCTGCCTAACTCCCGAGTTGCAGGACAGGGTTCCAGTAATGAATTTTCAATGAAATGTTTTTCTAATTATAGCAAATTATTTTTACAAACATTTTCCTGGGAAGAGAGTCTGAGAGTAGAGCCAGAAAGGTGGAATGCTGAGATTTAGACAGTGCCTGAAAAAAAATTTAAACAATAGACTGCATGCTAATTGGTTTTTATTATCAGGCCAAATAGTTCTTCCGAATGCAGAGCAGCGTGCTGCAACAACTGCGGTGAATGCTGGTGTAATGCTGCGACCGGCCTTGTACCTGTGTCCAACTTGTAAACTCCAGATTACTGGGTTCTAATGAACTTCAGTCAAATATGACCAGTTTGTGTCACTGATAAATTGAAATAGCTGAGCATGGTGCCATCAAGCCCCAGCTCTTTCCTTTCCTCTCCCTGCGTGGCCCTGGGGATGCCCCAGCAGCGCAGGGCGCAGGGGCAGAGATGCACAGCCGGCAGCAGGTGGTCAGGAGCAGGATCTCATCTCCAATGGCCCCAGATGTGAATGATTTCATATTTGTTTTCCTCTCTAAACGTTGCAGCTAACTTCTTTTTTTCAGAGCAGAGCCACCTTCCCAATTGCAGACGCGGTCAGTTTTGGGGGAAAAGAATGAGTAATTGTTAGTTATCACTAAGAGAAGTGTAAACGCCCATCTCTGGATGTCCCATGCTGTACAAACGGGAAGGCAGCGCACGTTTGTGCCGATGGAGATGGTTTGGCTGCGGGCAGGCTCTGTGCCGCCTGCTTTCCCGGAGGGGTTTCCACCGCCCGCTGCCCTGGCTTGCGGTCCCATGCTGTCTGTGTGCATGCCTTTCTTCGCGTGGCTTTCTTCTCCTTATGCTCACCTGGGGAATTTAATTAGAAGTTAGCCATGGGAAAATCCATAATACTTACACGTAGGTGATGTGGGTTGTGTGTAACTGAGGAATAACCTCAATGAAAACCTGAAGGTGGGTTATGGTTCATCAGAAAGGAGTTAGTTGATTATTGCTAAAACAAAAAAGAAAAAAAGCCCACCCCCCAACCCAAACCGCCAACAACAAAGCCCACGGAGGGTTTTCAGCGTTAACCCCGGGCAGAGCAGCATCGGTGCTGGAAGACGTGGTGTGGTGGATGGTTTTGGTCGAGGGCTGTGCTGGGGTTTGAAGCAGGGGTTATCGGCACCCCGTGCAGGGCGCAGAGCAAAGGTGGGCTTGGGGAGCCTTGCAGTAATACAGGCTACGGATATTTTATGGCGTGCGCTTATTTGCTTAATGAGGAATTTGAGATAAAGTGGTCTCAGGTGGTAGGAACTCATCTGGAAGCCCATCGCGACCGCGGTCTCTCGGCAAACCCTGCGGTATCTCGCTGCGGTTGCTCTGATTAAAGCACCTAAGGGTTAAAGATGGATGGTTTCCCTCCCCCCCAGTCAGTAAAGGTAATTACACCACCATCTATTTAGCGGCGAAAGAATTTGCCATTGAGTAGATAGGGCCCGGCTTCACCAGAGCCCTTCAGCCGCCCAACAATATCGCATTACCCGGATTGCATAAAGAGCGCGAGCGATTTCCGCTGGCGGGTCCATAATGGAGGGATCTCTTTACAAAGCCCCCACTTCAGGCCAGCTGAATGCCTCCGCCGAGCCTCAGAAATCCCGCAGCCCTAATCCCTTTAGCAACAAAGATCTGTTTCTTTGCTTAGCATGAAGTAGACCTCAGAGGCCGGTGTGTGCCTTGGCCTGTAGGCCAAAAGCCTCCTGTTTACAATTTCCCTATTCCTGTTTTTAATGTTGTTCCGAGCGCGGCCACAAAGGGCCGGTTTTGTCCAGCAGGAACAAGGGAGCTATTAGAGAGGGACGGAGGAAGGAAGGAAGGGAGATCCAAAAGGAGCAGCCCAGGAGGGATTAGCATACACAGCTGTTCCCTCAGGGACAGGAGCTTTATGCTTTTTATAATTTCCCTCTCATTTACATTTTTTAATATCTGGTTTCCTTGTTTCCAGCCCCCCTTCCCCCCCATGTCTTCAGGACCATCTGCCCTTTTTATTGGATTTTTTTTGTTTTGTTTTGTTTTTCGGGCAGGCGCGTCCAGCCCAGCATGCTCCCTGGCTCCGGGGTTAAATCCTGCAATCTGTATCAACCGGGCTGCAGCGTTTTTGGTCACTTTAAGCCCTCTCTCCTGCCTTGCTCGTCCTATACTGCGACCCTCCGCCCAGCCCCATCATCTCTGCCCGGCGGTGGTGGGAGCTGCGCCCGGGGGCAGCGGGTTGGTGGGCAAGGCTGAGCATCCCCGGGCCGGGATGACCAAGGCTGAGGGTTTTCGTCCCTGAATGCACATTGTTCTCGACTCTGCCAAGACCAGAGGGGAGAATAGCTGAGCTGTTTACAATACTGTTTCATAGACTGCTAAAAAGCGGCCGTCTGTTTTCCAGAAGTGCCATGAAACATTTATGAGTACGGGACGTGGTGCAGCTTGCTGCTGCCGGAGCTCTGCAGGGGAGAAGGGGCAGTTGCTTCTTTTTTTTTTAATGTGCACCACATCCCAGATTATGTAGACTATTGACGAAGGAATTAACAGGACGCACATCTCACTTCCATTCCCCTCTTCCAAGGCGGTGATCCCCCAGGTACCCTGATGTGCAGAGGGCAGAGCTGGCGAGCGGTCCCAGCTGGGTCCGACCCGACCCTGCAGACCAGCCCCGGGGACGTGCCGGGCAGGGAGCGGGGTGGGATGCTGTACCGGTCTGCTCTCCAGGTTTGCTTGGCTGTGACTCTTGCTCCTTCTTTATTTCTATATTTCTATACGGTGCGTAACTCCCTGTAGAGCTATGGAGCTACAAAACCCTGTGCCTGCCCATACCTATGCTAATTCATGTTAGCGATCTTAAATCTAGACATTTTATTGAAAAGAAATGAATAGCACAGCAGTTTTTGTTTTTTTTTTTTCTTCCGTGCAAGAGGAGAGGTCGTATATCTGCCTCTCTACTTTTACAGCTCCATTTTGGTTATTTCCAGTGCCGCAGCCTGTTTCTCATGTGGAAGTTACAGCAGGTCCTTCCAAGTAATGACCTGGTTTTTTCCCCAACACTGGATCACTCCAAAGCTCATTAAGGTTGTTAAAAATATTTATTTTAGGCAAATGGACACTCTAACCAGAATTGTAACCTGGCTGTAGATAAATGCGGGAATAAATCAGAATTTGAGTTTTACTGTAATGTCTACGAATGTTTCACTGTATCTTCAGCATAAGGGATCCCATTGTACGTATTTAGGATGTCCACAGCTTTTACGTGGTTTTTGTCTACCTTTCTCAGGATTTAATGTTTGAAGTTCCTCCTAGGGATGTATCAAAGGAAAAGTTGGATTTGAACTCCATTCAGAAAGTTTTCATATATTACTTAGTGCTTATAAAAGTAATTTGCTTCTGTGGAATATGTTTAATATATCTCCTGGAAGTGGGGTGTGTTGTCCCATTCAGC
>NW_009629968.1:5592-12956 GCF_000690535.1 Cariama cristata
GCAGGAGCTTGGGCTGTGAACTGGACCTGAGCAGCGGAGCAGGGCTGTGGTTAACATCCGCCCGACCCGCTCGGGGACGTCCAGCCTAAACCCTTCCTTCCTGCCCAAAGTGGAATTATCATTAACTCCTAACTCGTTTTCAAGAAGAACATTTTTTTTGTCGGCTGTGGAGTTCCTCCAAGAATTTTTCAATTTTTACAAATGAAAATATAGTCTCAACCAGATGCCAACTCAAATGCACTTACTTTATACCAGCTAGCCAAGGTACCGCACCACAGGCTCAGCAACGCGACCTTTAAAATAGCCTTTCTAGAACAAGCTGGGAAGAACACTTTTTAGAAAGCCACAATTGCAGCTACTCTTATTACTCATAATGTCCTTGATGGAGAGGAACTTAAAAATAATACTTAAGGAACTTAAGCTTCAACAGCCCCCAGTAGACTTAATTTATGTGCAACGCAGGCTTCCTTCGTGGGATTATAGACTCGGGACTGTGATTATAGTGTTGATGATAATGTACATTATTTTCTAAATCATTACCTGCCTAAGAATAAAATAAAAGGAGTGAAGCCTTTGCTTCACTTTTCTCAGGCAAATGAATAGATTGGCGATTTAGCCATTTGTTTCTAAAAGCAGATACACATTTCTGTGTTTTCTCCACATATTTTTTAAACTAACAAGTATTACATACGCACATATGTAAAATGCATTCGGACAATGTATTTCAAATCAATAGAACACTTTGAGCCGTCAGTCTAAATGCTGCTTTGTGGATGCATAGTTATGTATTACTTTCTGGGATGTTTATAATATCCCAAGCTGTGCTGAGCTACCGTTTAATTAAAACTGCCACTTGGGATCCAATTTCTTTAGGGTTTTGCATATGGAAATCTGAACCCTAATTGATATATTTTCATTAATATTAAACCCGTAGCATACAGGTGTGTCTTGCAGGCTTTCCTGACCCCGCACCCATGACTTTAGGATGCAGAGCAGGATCGTGGCCCTGTTGAAGTCAAGAGATCCAGACAACATTAAAACAATTTGCTTTAGTAAAACCAGCGAAGATTTTGCACTGACAGTGTCAGGACACTTTAGTCTTGATTGAACGATATTTTTTCTGTCTGTGAATTTTCTGTTCTTAAATTGATTCCAATGTTGGGCTATGGGTAAAAATTGTCCTGCCTCTTCAACTTCTTTAGGGTGGAAACAAGATATGTTTTCCTTAAACCCCTTTATTTTTGACTCGTTTTTCTATTCCTCTTGTTACCGAGCACATTGGTATTCAAATTTGTCACCTTATAAAGATGTGGTTCTGCCGAGACCCCCCGGTCCCCCCGACAGCAGCAGGATATTGAAGGATTTGAGCTGCGATCTCCGAGGAGCCGCAAACTCCCTGCTTTAACCCAGCTCATTTCCACGCTAGATACCAACTCATCCAGCCCTGCGTTTCCTCGAGGTAATACTTGATTTCCAAAAGCTCGTGGTTTTGGCCACTCAATCTCTTTCTTCAGTTTATTTTTTCCCTAAGAGAGGAGCGGTGCGGGGCTGTGCCCCGGTCGAGCGGCCATGGGGGCAGGAGCTGGCTCGTCTCTTTGCCGGGGCTGCGGTGGGGATGGTCCCGGCAGCAGCCCCCCGCCCGCTCTCCTCCTCTCTTGGCCCTTGCCTCCCGAGGCCGCTGGCGGTGAGTGATGCCAGCTGTGGTGACAGGGACCGCTCTGCCAGCGGGGCCGGATGGGGACCACCAATTTTGTTCTCACAGATGATGGCTGCTGGCTCGTCAGGCGCATTGTTCTGTGCTGGCAGGAAAAAATTAGGGCATTGTCTTTGCTCCAGGAAATTTCCTGTCTGCCCTTGATGAGGTACCCGGCTACAGAAAGTGCCCTGCTGCTCCCACAGCAGGGAATCTTGACGCCCACATATGGGGCTGGTGTCCTGGGGTGGGTGTGTTTTTTGCTTTTTTTTTTTTAGGGTTGACTTGGGAAGCTTGCCCGTATGTACAACATGAATGGATAAATAAATGGTTTGCAGCTCTATGGATAGCTGGAACACCTTCATGCTTTGGCCAGGGTTTGGAAAGTTGATGGGGAGATAGGATGTCGAACCGTGTCCTCCTTTGTCCCTGTTAAAACTCCCCCGAGCTTTGGGAAGCTATACGCGTTGGGGCAAAGATGCCGGTGGTGATGCTGGGATGAGCCTGTGCTGGTGCCTGGCCCCGTGCCCTCCGAGCGGGACGTCTGTAGGAGCGGGACCAGGCTTTCCCAGTAAGGATGGGGGGACTCGGGGGTGCCATGGCATTGGGCACCACAGCTGGGGAGGGGAGGCTTTCTCTTTTTTGTGTGTGTTTGCCAAGTCAGCTTGGAGAAGAAAACAGAGCAGGGAATCAAATAGAAAATCGGAATGTTTAGTGGAGGAGGGAAAGCTGGAGAATGGAGCGAAGGCAGCCTGGAAAATCGTGGGGTGTTTTGTAGCCTGAGAGGGGCGAGGGGGGTGACAAGGTCTGGGGCAGTGCCGGGAGGATGGAGGAGGCAGAGACCGTGGAAAGCAGCTGGGGAAGAAGCCGCCTTTGCAGGAAGCTGAAATGTTATTATCGGTGCTTAGTTTCCTGGACAAAAGATTCTTGTCTATTTAAATACTTCTGCTTCACAGAGCTGCAGTTCTCCAGACACAATAAAATTTGCCTCTTCTCCCTGGTGTTTTCATTTTCCGCTTGCAGCAGGTGGTTAGGACTACGGTGCGCTGTCGAGTAAGTCATCGGCAGGCTGCTGCGTGGGCTGGCTCCGCTCGGGGAACAGGCAAAGCCCCGGGGACGAGGGGTTTGTTCCTTGTGTCCCGTTGCATTTGCCGGTGGAGAAGCTGCTCCTCCACAGCAGTACGAATGCTGCTGCCAGAGAGACTAAGATCTCTCAGATTTGAATAAAAAGGGCAGAAGCATAAAAATTCATTTTAAAAAAAAAAAAATCAAACATCTAGACATAATTCCTTATCACCCATCTTATGAAAGCTCCCTGGGCCATCCCCGGGCTTCCTTAGCCGAAGCGCTGACGATGGCAGGTTTTATGCTCCAGCAGGAAGGTGCAGAATCTCACTAATGCCTAATAATCTTGGCTAATGGCTAATTTGCATTATTCTTTCCATCCAGGGATGCGCAAAGAATGCGAGGGGTTTGAAGTTGCTGTTGTGTGGGCGAGAGGCGCGGTTCCTGTGACGGGGAGGCACACGCACGTGCAGAGCCATCCTTCGGGTAAGGGAAGCGCTGTCGTGGCCCTGGCATCTCCCCTTGCTCTTCTCTGCGGGCTTCGGCAGTTCAGGCGGGTTGTTTTTCGCAGAAATTTCAGATCATTTTATGTGGTAGCAGTTAGAAATACTTTTTCTTTCTGTGAAATGTGAAAATCTTCCCCAAAATTGTATCTGACAGCAACAGTATGACATTTCCTCTGTAGAATCCTGATTACTTTTTTTTCCTATATTCAAGTGTCTTGAGTTTAATATCAGCTCTATCCCTATAATGATAGAAATGGGACTTCTATTCCATAAAAAGATGGGAGATATTTCACTCTGCTCACTTCCTGATGATAATTGTCGGTTGTTCCAAGCCCTGTAAGACTGAAAAGTCAGCCTTCCTGAATGTGTGACAACTATAAATGTATATTTATCCTTAAGTTTCTACATAAGTGCAAATGTACTTAAAGCAGTCTAACTGTGCTGGACTCATGGTTGTCACGAAGGACAGACAGGATGCACAGCTGCTAAACCACTAAAAGCACATATGTCCATCTCAGCGTAGGCAGTGCGAAGGCTTTCTGCGTTGGGATTCTGGAAAACTGAATAATTCACTCATGGTGAATGAATAGATAAAGCCAAGCTACAATCATGCCAGTTAGATATTTTCTTTTTACGGTACAGCACCCTAGTTTTGGACGATAACAACAGCTAGTCTTCAAATGATAAATAATTGGGGATGAGCTGTCAGTGTTTTATGGATGTGAATGTGGTTTGGTAATGTCTTTGAGGGTAGGTAAAGCCACAGCTGGGCATGGCCTTGAGCCACAGCAATGACGTGTCAGCCCCGACAAGTGTCATTAATACTGTTATTTCATGGCAGTCTGCACGGTTCTGTGCTCTGTCCTGGACCCCCATTTCTGCAGTGGGCTCGATCCAGCGTCCTCGGCACTGCCCCTGCCCCGCTCCCCAAACTGAGAGCACGGCGGTGCTGCTCCCCTCGCCACCAGTTACCTCCTGGTCCTGGTCCCAGCAAAGATCAACCTTCTCTCTCCTTTGAGGATGAGCTAATTACTCTGCCTCCCTGCTCTGCTGCAGCAGTGACGGCAGCGGGATGCTTTGCCAGCAGGTAGAGAAGGAGTAAATTTGACTATAGGAATATGTTTTGAGTATGTGAGTGCTCAGTATCTGTTGATGGTCCCGATGACAGAGCTGGCGAAACGGAGGGGGTTTTGGTGGCCAGGCTTTCAGTGCTTTTGCACTTGCTTTTGGTCTGGCTGGAGGTGCAGAAGCCCTCAGCCTTCCGACCAAGGAACGCCGCCCCCGCGCCCTTACCTCTCAGGAAAGGGCAGTAGTTAGATCTTTTTCTGGGCAGCTTGGTGATTTCTCTAACACGCGTCAGGCAGGGCTCTGGCATGCTCTGGTTTTCCTCCTGCTGCAGCTGAGCTCGCAGGGTCGGAGCGATGCGGATGTGCAGACGCCCCAGTGAGCTGCGAGCTGTGTCCCTGTGCCCTGGCCCTCGGGAGGTGACGAGCTGCCACGACTGCTTGTCCTGGGGCAGGGACAGGCGGCCAGGGAGCCCTGCCCGCCTTGTCCGGCCGTGCATAAAAACAAGAGGCAGGCTTGGTACAGCTGAGCACATTTGCAGTGGCAGGAGAAGCGACCAGCTGAGTGCAGGCGCGTGGTTCTGAGGCATCTCTTGCCCCAGCTCTGATGTCCCATCCGTCCCCTGATGGGGTGAAGGGACATTAGAGAACTTGTGATGTGCCAGCTCAGCCGTCCCCTGGATCTACCGTCCAGAGCATGGATGGGGAAGGGGCTTGGCAGTTTGCACTTGACCATGCGTTTCACCTGGAAGTGTGGTTTTTACTAACGTGAGGTCATTCCAGGTCCCTCAAAGGTGTAATTTTCCTTGCCCGTGTATTGCTAATTGTTCTTGGTGGTACAAATGAGCACGAGAAGCAGCGGTGCCTGGAGGCAGGAATCTGGGGAGCTGTGTGTAAGCTGGCGTAACTACATCCTTTGCTATGTGTAAGGACAGCCGAAGTCAGCAGGTATTGAGTGTAGGTGAATGCGTTCACGAGGAAGTTCATGTGCAAATCCACAGCGTTAAATAGTTGTGGCTCACTGGGTTGTCCCTGAAAGGTTTTGCTGTTCAGAAATAAGAAGTCAAAGTAATGGGTATTTTTGTATTTATCCGTTCTGCAGGCATCATTAGGCATCATTAGGGATTTCAATGGGAATGTTCTTACTTATCCATACTGCAGGCATCATCAGGGATTTCATTTTGCTTTGCATCAGGTGTTGTGTAGAAGTTTCTGCAAAATGTAAAAGCCTTTAGTAAAAGTAGCCTTAAACATCTGAAAACTTCCCCGTGCTCTCCTCTCCTTCCTTTTAACCTCCCTGTGCAATTCTAGAGGGGAGCGTCTTAGGGGGAGGGGGCCTGTGCAAAGGTGGGCTGTGGTCCGCCGTTCCGCAGCTCCAGCCCCCGTGCGTCCTGCCGGGAATGGCCGGGCAGTCTGCCTTCCCCGTTGTGCCCGCAGCAGAGAGCGCAGCTGAAGGAGGGCAACTCGACTTGTACCCCCTTCCCAAGCAAGCCTCCAGAGTACTGAGTCTTAACAAAGACCAAAATAGTTCACTCTAAACTATGCCTCAGCTTCCACGTAAATAGGGGAGTGATAACGACACCCTGCTATCTCCTGTGAAATGCTCGGGGAAGCAGGGATAAAAGCATCCGTAACCGTAAAGTATCATTACTTGGCAGCTGCCGCCGTCCTCCTCCGCTGCCTGTGCCGCGTCGGCCGCTCGTCGGTTTAAAGGCTGCAAACAACCTCCAGAGCTTCTCCGAGCGGAAACAAGAAATGCTTTGCTAGAAACAATAGCCCTTGGCGCGTGTTTTCTGCTTTTGTGATATTCACGTGTGAGCCAAGGCCTGTGATTTGGCAGGGATTTTGCCTGGAGGGCTGCAGAACTGAATGTGGAAATGCTCAGGAAGCATTGCATAAACCCGATTTTCTTCTGTTGCACAAACAGCCGCGAGCCGGAGCTCTGGGATTCCCGGCTGCCGCCGCGCCCTGGCCTCGCACAGCCCTTGCTCCAGCATCTCCCTTGCCTTCCCGTTTGGCAATTTGTCCGCTCGCTGCCCTCCCCTGCCTTTCCCTTCCCCTCGCCTGGCCAGGCGACAGCCGGGTCCCTTTGCGGGGAGGGACCGCGCTCCCGGGGACGGCGTGGCCGAGGGACAGCGGGCACTCGATGGTGTCCGTCCTTGCTTTTATCCTAAGCCGTGTGTTTGGGGCGTGGGGCTGACAGGCTCCCGTGCGCATCAGGGGGACGAGCAAGACATCCTGTTTCTTTAGGTGGTTTTCTTTTCCCGTTTTTCTTTCTTCTCTCTGAAGTTCAGTATATATCTCAATGTTCTTCCAGCTGCCCAGCCTGATCTCCAAACAGACACCAGAAACCCTCGTTTCTCTCCCTCTTCATGCTTTTAAAAACTGAAGATGCAAATGCCTGATTTGGGGGCCATTACCCCACAAGAAAGAATGACTTGACTTTCTTTTATTTTATTTTTACTATTTGTAACGATCAGTGGAGCCGAGCAAATATCCAGCTGGACAATCCTCCCCTCCCTCGAGCCTTGGAGAGGTTTAGATCCGCTGCTCGCTGGGTGCTGAGCCCCGATTCAAACATGGGCCAGGTCAGAACTGCAGCTCTGTGCCTCCCTGTCCCGGTTTTGGCCTCTTTTGGTGTCTTTGCTCCGTGCCAGGGATGAAGAGCGACTGCGGTGTGGTGCGGAGACACGAAGGGACTGCGCTAACACCCGTGAGCGTGGCCTTTATCCTGGTGTGATCCAAGGCTTCCTCCAGTCCACTGACTGGATACTGTGCCGTTCACTGGAATAAAATCAGGGTACAGATTGTTTTCCCTTTTTTTGTTTTCACCTTTTCTCTTTTTTTTTTTCCTTTTATTTTTCTGGAAAGGGCATGCTTTTCCCTCTCCTCACTTCCCGTTTCCTGGGGATACTGCACTAGCTCATGGCAGAGCTTGCCCGTGGTGGTAGGAGCCCAAGGAATGAGGGGCTCTGCACCTCAGGCCAGCTGTGCCGCTCACCGCTCGGGGGGAGCGGGTGGCCCCGGGGACAGCAG
>NW_009629968.1:13006-14563 GCF_000690535.1 Cariama cristata
ACTGCTCAAGCAAATCATCTCAAAATAGGCTTCGTATGCGATGCAGAAGAGCCCAAGCAAAACACAGAACCCAGCCAAACCCAGATTTCTGCTTGTGGTTACTGAAGCTTGTGAGATCAATTTTTTGTTTACTTAAAACTGATTTCAAAGAGTTGGTTCTTTTTTTTTTTTTTTTTCCTTTTTCCTTTAATTCTCATTCTTGATCCTTGGGTTGGGGGTTGGTCGTGGTGGTGATGGTGGCTCAGCACCGCTCCGGCTGGGGCCGAGCATCCTGCCATCACCCCCTGGGCAGGGCAGGGGGGCAGGGGCTGACCCGGGCAGTGTGCCCTGGCACCCGGGGACCTGTGGTCCCTGCCCAGCGCTGCAGCCGAGCCGGCAGCGGGCTGTATCCCCTCGGGAGGTGGAACGGTGGCAGGCAAAACCACAGGGTCCTTCTGGAAAAGTAATGGTGCTTTGGAGTCACTGACCTTCCAGGAGGTCACCAGCAAAGGAGCTTCTCATGTGAAGCAACCAATGCTTAGTTTGGATCCAGGACTAAGTTTTGGGGGAGAAATAGAGCTCACTGACCTTAACTCGGACTGCAGGACCTCTGCACCGCAGAAGTGTTTCAGGGCCGGTGTTTTGTCCTTGGCCTTCTCTGTGATGGAGAGGAAAACATCTCCCGTTTACAGCATTGGAGCGCCTGCCCCACGATTACGCTGGACCTCCATGGGGGGCCACAGAGGGGCTTTTCTCCAAAGTCCTGGGGTAGGATGGCTCATGCTTCCTCTGAAATGTCCTACAAAGGCGCTGCAGGACACAGGCAAAACCAGCTGGTGGGTAGAAAAATGCTTCTTTCTGGGCTAAGCTGTGTGTGTAAATGCTCCGTCCCAAAACGTACAGAATTAAGGTCCTGGCGAGCACAGTTACACCCCGCAGGATGGGACCCACGGTCACGGCTCCCTTGGCACATCCCAGCAATCACCCAGGGCATCCTGAGCGATTCTCTTGTGGTCATGAAAATGTAGAAAAGTAGATCTGGGCAGAGCTTGCTTTTTTTTTTTTTTATTTCTGACTTTTGAAAAGACTGAAGATAGCAAGTGTTAAAAGCACCAGTTCAGTTAAAGAAGAGGGGGAAGAAAAAAAAGAGGAAAAAAAGCCAACGAACAAAAAACCCCCCCCACCCCATAAAGCCTCCGCAGAGCGGGCAGAAGCCGGAGCACAGTAATAGCAGCGGTGGGCGATTCAGTCTCCTGTGCCATCTCACACGTGTGGCTTTACCCCAGCAGGACGGGAAAGCCTAGAAAGTCACATACTGACATATTTCAGGACAAACCATATAGAAAATTAAAACGTGGGATAAATAAAGCACAGCCGGGAAGCAATGGCTGCCCAGGACAGAAACCAGAGGTGATTCGGGTCGTAGCCCCCCCGGCTCCCCGCCGGCAGCACCGCTCAGGACCCTGCCCAGCCTGGCCGGGACAGGGAAGCGCCCGCTTATTTTATTTTTTCAGGAATCCCTGGCAGCGAGCTGTGTGGCCCCCGTTTCAGCAGAGAATTGCCGGCAGCCACCGGCGC
>NW_009629968.1:14584-15857 GCF_000690535.1 Cariama cristata
GCTGGAGCCAGCAGCTTTGTTGCTGGCCAGAACCCGTCGTCCCTTCGAGCAGGGATGTGGTGAGCACACGCCGATGCCAAGCCCAGATGGAGTTGTTCCCCGTGCAGATTCCTCCCTCTGGGTCCCTCTCTTTCTTCTTTTCTTCTTCCTTTTGACCCATACTTATTTGCAGATTTGTCACTGCGTCCTGGTGGCAGTTTGTGTTGGCCCCGTAGATAAATGCCAGCTTTGCCTGGAGCTGCTGGATGCATGGAAATGGCACCGACGAGACAGCAAGAGTTTCTGAACAGGCTTAATTAAATCTGAGCAACACTCTTGTGCGGGCTGCTGGTCCCTCCCGTCCCTGAAAAGCACTGCGAGAAAGCTCAGACCTCTTGTCAAGGGCTGCTCTGGGTACCTACGCCCTCGGGTGGGACGAGGACCGTGCCGGGCGATGGTGCTGGGTGGCAGGACCTGGGTGGCAGCAGACCCCCGTGTGCGAGGCGGAGGGAGCCCGGGCTGGGGGTTCAGCGCCGGCTGCTTGGGGGAAGAAAATTGAAGTTGTGCTTGTGAATGGAAACGGCTTTGGGTGAAAATCCTGGAGAGGACAGGGGGGGACGGGGCTGCTGCTGTCGCATCGTTTGTCCGTGCAGAACCTCACTGCTGCTGACGAAGTTACTGTGTGCTGCCTAATTGCTTTTGGATGATGTTCAGGCACCAAAGTGGGGCAGAAGCAACTCTCCAGGCTAGCTTTTAACTCTTCTGTGGGGGTGCGATTTCTGGGTTGGTTGCTGGGAGAGGGGGGCAGCGGGGCTTGAGCTGTGGGGCACGGGAGCCTGCGGTGGGCAGCAGCGAAAAAAGAGTCGTGGCCCGTTGTGAGGGGGGCAGCGGTAAGTGAGCCAGGAGGGGCAGCCAGAAAAAATATTTTGCCTATCCAAAAAAAACCCCATGAGGGTTAAAACCTGCAGTTCGGTGTAGAAGGAGGAGAGGAGGCTTGGAAGGGTTCAGAGTAATGGGCTGGAGCAGCTCCTGGCTGGGGGAGCGGGACGATCCGTGATGCTGTGGTGCGCACGCTGGCATCCGTAGCATGCGCACAAATTAAATTAACGTGTGTAACGAGCAGGAAGAGGGAAGAAGGTATGTTATAGAAACACGGCCCCAGAGCCTATAGGGCTTATTGCCTGGGCAGGCTGGAGGAGCGTATGGTGTTTAAGAGCCATGGGGACCCTTCTCCGCTCTTTGGTGGAGACAGTGTTAATCGGCCAGGCTTAGTGGCGTGTGGAGGGGGCCAGGG
>NW_009629968.1:15888-17512 GCF_000690535.1 Cariama cristata
GAGGGCTGTTAAGCACGAGGAAATTGCTTGCTGTCTAGATGGGCTTAACACAATATAAACTACGCGGTTCACATAGAAGGTTAAGGCCTGAAATGGTGAGCGAGCTGGCGTTATCCAGCACAGCAACGCGGATGTGAGCGGAAGGTGATGTTTTTTCTGCACGGTGTTGCTTGGCGCTAACGCTGAAGCACAGCGTCCATGCACCAGCCTTCTCCTTCGGGCAGAAAGGCGTCTGCAGTGTTTCAGAGCCTGCGAGACGGTTGCGTTGCTTTTCCAGTCCTGCTACTTTGCCACCATGCTTTCTTCCACAACAAGATTTCAAAATGGAAGGAAACCATCTAGAAAGGAGCCTGGGAGCAGAGATGATGTAAACCCGAGCAAGCACGCTTCCCGCTGACTTCCTTCGGGATCCGGCTCTGCCCATCGCCCCGCTCTGCTCGGCCGGGCAAAGCGTGCGTCCCTCCCTCCCTCCCTCCTTTACCTGGACCACGCTCAGCACTGTCGTGGCTGATGTCTCCCCGTATACAGGGAGCGTTTCCCAGTTCCTCAACTGGGAGGCAGGACCACAGCGTCTTTGCTCCCCGCTCAGCAGCCCCCAGCCTTGCTCAGCTAACGTCCCCGTTAATGCGTTTCTAGCTGTGCCATTTGTTTGTTTGTTCTCTGCAAAAAGCACCCTGCAAAACCTCCCATTCCTAAATTCCTCTTCTTGCTCCCGCTGGATTACGCCTGGTGTACGGAGGAACCTGGATGGGAAAACCCGAGTTGCCTGTCTGCATTTTCCCTCTCTTCAGAGTGTTGATGTGGGCACAGACGGTAAGGGCACGGTCTGCCTTCCTTATGGACGCCCTTTGCAAGCTCTTCCTTAGAAGGATTGTTGGGCTAGAAAAAAAATGTGAATTTTTTGTATTGGGGAAGTTGGGGAAAACCTGTCTGGACTCTGAGGAAAATTGGTAAAACGATATTTTAATTTATTACTGTCATGTCTTGTTTTGGAACTGCACCTCTGGCTAGCGTGCGTCTTGCCAAAGATGCTGTGATAGTGCCCCACAGCCTTCCCGTTGGTTTTCATTTAGTTTAGAAAAGTAATTAAAAGAGGGTAAAAAAACCAGCAGCAGTTACTGACTCTCTTTACAAAAGTAAAGGGTTTAGGCCAAACCTACTGCTAGGAAAATAAACAGAATTTCATTTTTTTGTTGCAAGTTCTTCCAATATATTGAATTTCCATGCTTGGTGACAAGGATGGATCTGCCTGAGTGAGCAGCGATTGGATTCAGATGGCTTTGCGTTGCGATTGGTTTTGCTTTGGAAAGCTGGAACTGTCCTTGGAGAGGAGGGTTTGGACCCGAGCTTGAGGCCTTATTCTCTAAAGAGCAAAAACCTTGCAGCCTGATTTATCTAAGTTGTTAGCTTCTCGTGGCCATGCCCAGAAATTATTTTCCTCCTTTATTTATGCTGTGCTGAAGGTGTGTTTTTAATACACACAAGCAGCGGGCAACTGCCATTGTCGTTTGAAAGGCTTGACTTGTGTTCACCAGCATCTGCGTGTGGATCTGGACCCGGGCCCTTGTCCAACGGTGGCATTCTTCTCCCGATTCCCTCCGTAATCGCTGCGGAGAGATGCTTC
>NW_009629969.1:0-3213 GCF_000690535.1 Cariama cristata
TATATATATAAGTGTGTATGTATATATATATGTAGAGGCAAGAGTGGAGGGAGCAGAAGGAGAGCGAGCTCTGCCATCCTTTTGGACTTCACGCGCTGCCCAATGTTGGGCTGGTTACCCCTGGATATGTTGCTGGTTTCCATTTGGAATTTGACAAAGGGAAGAAAGAGGATATAAAACCTGGGGAGCTCTGCAAGGTAAGGGGCTCCCGGCCACCCTTCCTTCTTCCTCGGAGGGGAGGGAGATGGGGGACACGACTTCTCCGGGCTGCGCTTTGCCTTGAGTACAGGGGGGGGGGTGTCTCCCTCCATCTCCAGGGAAGGCAGGGATGGGGGCAGCGGTGGGCACCCACCCCTCTGCTTTTGCCCCTGGAAACAGCACCCAGAGGATGTTTTTGTCCCCTCCGCTCTGCAGTTTGGACTGATAGAGCATAATCACTCCCTGCCATGGGAAGTTTTAACTTTTGTGCATGCGGGTCCTGTGGGCAAACACCAAGCGGCAGTGGAAAAATATTGATGTCTGCAGGATGCGGAGGGGGAAATGCATTTGTGTTCTGGGGAAAGGAGCTGGGGACTAGGTTGTTCCTGGGGGAGAAGGCAGCCAGGCAAAGGAAGAGGAGCGGAGGATCGCAAAGGGAGAGCTGCAGAGCCCGCCGGGGCTGAACTGCAAAGTGCTGTGAAGCTGCGGTGCCTTCACAGACAGCCCTGGGGTCTGGGACTCCTCAGCCTGCAATGTTGGCAAACAAAGTCTCAGAGGGATAAGCAGCTGCCTGCCCTGGGCATGAATCTGCCCCCATTCCAGCTCCTTGCCTTCCTTCTTTTCCTTGGAGAGTTTTGGGAGGGGGTCCTTGCTTGCTTTGCCGCTTGTGTGGCGTCTTCCCAGGGCTGGAGGTGATGGCTGGGGAGGTGATGAGCTCCTAATGTCCCCCCCAAATGCCATTTATCAGCACTTTGCTTCACATTGTAAGAGAAAATTAGCCTTTAGCCTATGTAGAGATGAGAGTATGGCACAGACACACAGGCACACAGACACACACACACACACACACACACACGTTGCTCCTGGAGCTGGGCTCCTGGGGGAAGCTGGCACCCAGGCATGGCTTAACCTTTCTTGGGGGGGGGATGGAGTGAGAAGGAGTCTCCATCAGGGATGCGTAATTACAAAGCATCTTGTTCTGAATCACCCTGTGTGGGAACGAATCGCAAAATTTGTCTCTCCCTCTTCCCCCACCGCCCCCTTCCCTTTCACGGCCTGACATTCGCTGATGGAGGGTGGCTGTTGATGCATCTTCAGACTTTCACAGAGAGGTGTTTCAACCATGTCTCTGCCAAGGCTGGAAGGAAAAGCGAGGTGGAGGGGAGCAGGTAGAGGTTTCAAAGGGACTTTTCAGCCAGGTTGTGCCCCGGTCCTGGCTGGGAGAAGGCACCGGTCCCCAACAATCGAAGACATGGGTTGCAGATCAACTCTAGAAGGTACCTTTGGTTGTGACTCACACTCATGTCCCTGATGCTGCCCTGGCAAGGGAAATAACCCCTGTGAATCAGTTGCATAGAGAGGAGGTGGTGGGGAGGGGAGTATCAAGGCAAGGTCAAAGAGATGGAGGGCAAAAAACCATCCCCTCTCCATCCCTGACCACCTCATCTCTTTGGAGCTGGGGCTTTCCAATGCTCAGGCTCAATCCAGCTCCAGTACTGGGTCTGGCGAGAGCTAGGGCCAGCTGACAGCTGATGGCTAAGGGAGGAGGAGGAAGGGAAGGGGGGGGGAGGGATGTGAGGAAGAACGAAGCTACTTTGACAGATGCCAAAACCTGCCTGCGCGGCAGAGTGAAAATCGCAGCGCTTCGAAAGCCAGTGCTCCCTGGGAGGGTGACAGGGGATGGTCAGGGTGGAGGGTGCACCCTCCTAGCCCCTTTACCTGTTGATTAGCTATAGGTTTGGTCTCACCTGGCCATGCAAAGCATAAGGAAATCCAGAAGGGATGAGCCCTGGGTACTCCGTGGAGTTGACTGGCGACCTCCGCTGCGTAGCAGGGAGGACTGTGTATTAATGATGATGACTCTGCTTTGGCTGGTGCTGAAATATCTGTATTATCTATTATCAGCCGGGAGACGAGGCTAGAGGCTTCGCAGAGCTGGGATCGCATCCAAAGCCCAGGCTGCTAAAGGAAACAAACAACTCCCTGTGCATATTAAGTGGATCCCTAATTAATTAATGACTCATTAACCTGGGTCCCGCAGTCGTTACTGTGCCCAAGACCTGGCTGAGGAAGGAGGTCGCAGGGCAGAACAGGGGAGGATTTTACCCTCAGAAGGTGCTGAGGAATTGCACCAGCTCTCAGCCAAGCTACAGTGCCAGGGGACAGCGTGGCCACGGGTCTGAGCCAGGCAAGGGGCCGGGGGACAGGCTGAGCAGGCAGGGCATCCTGCCTGGTGGGTCTCAGATGCAGCAGAAGGGCATCGGAAGCACGGGGATGCTGGGGGGGGGACACAGACCAGGGGACCCTCATGCTCTACTCTGCGTGTTTGTAGTGAGATCAGGGCACAGCATCGCTTCTGCTGCGAAGGGCGAAAGGGAAGGCCAGACAGAAACTGGACAGGGGCAAAGCATAGGCAGGGCAGAAGCAGGGCTCCTGACCTTTTCCATAGCACTTGGGATGGTGTTGCGGAGCCCTGCGTACAGGAATAGGGGCTCAGAGCCCCCCATAATTGACCACCAAAGGTGGGCAGGTTCAGGGAAGGATTGGCTGCAAAGAGGGATGGTTTTCCAGTAATGAAGGGTTTGCCTTAAATGGGAGAAACTGAGGCAGGGGAGTTGTGTCAGACCCCATACCCGAGCTGGAAAGTGTACGTACGTGTGGGGAGACTCCTGAACCCCAGTCACACCCCCAAGGAGCAGCCAAAGGCAACCTCCACGGTGGGGGGAGCATCCCCCCCCATCCCAGTGCTCTGCCACCCCAGGGAGAGCTGCATTGCTCTCTGCCCCGCAGGCACTCACAGGTGGTCCGGGACACACACTCCCCCTTTCCCTCCCTTGGAAGCACCCCAAAAAAAAAGCACCCCAAACTTAACGACACCCCCTCCCACTCCTTCCTTCCCATAACATCGGGGCCATCCCCGCTGCAACCCCGGGCGGGAGAAGCTGGGAAAGGGTCGGAAGCATCTCAACCTAGTGTCAGGGTGTCCCCCACACCCAACCCCAAACACTTTCTTTT
>NW_009629970.1:0-365 GCF_000690535.1 Cariama cristata
CCGGCACGCAGGGCTCTTGCTCTCGCTCCCCGCCCAGGCAGAGACCCCCGTGCCTGTCCCACCTTGCAGCGGCCAGGTTACCCTTCTGGCTGTGCCTGCAGGAAAGGAGCACCCAGGGCTCCTTGCGTGTCGTTTGGGAATGACTTCATTAACTGAAATTAAAAAAAAAAAAAAGAAAAGTGAAGGCAGGGCTGCGGCTATTGCAGTAGCTGGGTAAATACCGCTGGATTCTATAAAATGGATTTAACTGCTTCCTTTAAAAGGAAAAAAGAGCCGTGATGGGGTGGCTGATTGATTGTAAAAGGAGCCGTCGCTTTCTCCAGAGCAAAACAGCTGCTGCAGCCCCTCGGAGCCGTGTGGCAGCG
>NW_009629970.1:509-1245 GCF_000690535.1 Cariama cristata
TCCCGAACCGGCTGCGAGCGGCAGGGTGGGATGTGCCCACGCCTTTGCCCGGTGGGCAAGGGTCCTCTCTGAGCAGCTTTACTGGGTGGGCGGGGGTGTCCGTGTGCCCCCACCCCGAGCCCTGCATGCCTTTGTACAGGTCGGGGGGATTGCGGAGAGCCGCGGCGCACGTGCGACCCGTTGCACGACGCCCGTCGGGAGGTGTTTGGGTTGTTCCCTGGAAACTGGGGGGCCGAGCAGTAGGGATGAGCCCTTCTTTCCATGGAGGGTTTCTGGGTCCCTCCTGCCCCACGGTTGCCCCGTGGCTCTGGGGTCCCTGCCCCGGTGGCCGGGCACCCCGTCAGCCGCGGGGCGGTGCTGGGAAGCCGGTCTACCCGTGGAGCGCTGGGGTCCGCTGGGCAAATCAGTAGCACATGCTACTTGGAGTCTGGCAGCTGAAACAGGGTGGGGAGAAACAAAGCTGAAATCCATTCTGTGTCTAATTAATGATTGCTTGTATCGGGAGAGCGGGAGGAGGATGCTGGGCTCAGGCTCGGAACAGGATGTGGGCAGCCGCGCTGCCGGGCTTTTGGTGGGCTCCCCTCGAAAGAGCCGGGCTCCTTTCTACTGCTTTCCAACGCTCTTCTCCTTCCCGCTTTTCTCCTTCCCGGCCCTCGCTCCGGAGCAGGTGGTGGGGCAGAGAACCCCCCTCCGGTGAACGGGAGGGGTGGTCGTGGTGTTTCAGCTGCTCCCAGAG
>NW_009629971.1:0-1716 GCF_000690535.1 Cariama cristata
CGTCAATCCTTGAGGCAACCACTACAGCTTCGTCCACTACGGTGGAAATCACCAACACGGCTGCACAGACCACCTCTCCTCCTCGGACTACATCTTCACTCTCTTTTACACCAGCACAAACATCTGCTCCTGACACAACCTCGACACTCCTCTCCACCAGAGCACAGACATCCAGCCCAGCTCCTGCAATGACCACTGCAGTCACTTCTAGCCTAGGTGGAACATCCACCGCGGCTCGTCTCACCACCAAAGCCATGGAGACAACAGCCTCTCCCACCACGCTCCTTGCAGAAACCTCCTCCTCTGCTCCTGGGACAAGTCCACCTCCTGCCACCACCTCGCCTGTGCCTCTGAGCACTGCTCTGGAGAACACTTCCCCAGCTGGGACCACACCTACACCCACCTCTACTCTGGCCGCAACCTCCCCTGCTACTGGTACGGTAACGTGAACCCTTCAAATCGTCTTTTATATCCCAGTAGTATACCCATTGGTGCTGTTCTCACTGCTACAACTCTAGATAGAACATCATAGACAACTCTAGATAGACAACTCTAGATAGACATCACTTAGTTATTTATTCGATCTTATAATTACCAAGTATTCTGAAACAGTAGCTATATTTATCTTTAGTAGTAATCCAAAAAGAAGTCAGTCCTGTCACTTTAAGAAAAGATTACCAAAAAATGTAAGGTTTCTTTTATACAGTGACATCTCCATGTAATATTTTTACCGCTATCACTCTGTCATGTCATTTTTTTTACATGTTTATTATTTAATGTATTCCTAGAGTACTTTATTTAAAATCGTCCTGTTTCCTTGAGAAAGAACTTAAGTCCATACTGTTTGACTAACAGTCTTATGCAAAATCTGCCTCCCCTTTCCTCATTTCATAGAATGGTTTTAGGCTCCTGATTTTTGCATGGAAGGCTACTTCCTGAATACTGCACACAGAATCAAATGACTAAGTTGAAAGGTATGAAAAGTCAAAGATGAGGATGTGCCCTTTTTGTGAATCTCCAAGGGATCCAACCTGGTCACTTATATAACTGTATTGGACACCGTGAAAGAAAAACTTAGACTGAAAATTTATCCAGATTAAGATTAAGAAAACATGACTCTATCTAGATGTGTGAAGTGGTCATTTTACTAACAAAAATGAAACCGACATATAAACAACCACATAATTTCTTCAAAAGACGAAATAAAAAGTCACGATTGAGAGTAGGCAGTGCGACAAAAAATGGAAGCATGTCAGAACTAGGCCACGAAGGCACGGTGGCTGGCAGGAGACCTCCGCGTTTGTCCTCCCAGAGCCTTGACACCCTGGCTCTTGCACCTTGTCACTCCCCGTCTGTGCTTCTTGCAGCTCCCAGCCATCCACCAACGACAGTTGCAGCCTTCCAGCATTTCACCATCAACTTCACCATCACCAATCTCTCACACCATTCCGACCTGGCGACTCCTGACTCGGCAAAATACAGCGCTACGCAGAGAGTCATGACCACCCTGGTAAGAGGCCCACCGCACAGCCACCACCATGCCCCCGCTGGCCCCGTAAACCCGGGCGGAGTGCAGGGAGATGGCCCGGGCTGAACTGCGAAACCTCTCTTCTCGGCAGCTCGACCGCCTTCTCAAGGACAGCAGCATTGGCCCCGCTTTCCTTGGATGTGAAACGACAGCCTTCAGGTATGGGCTGTGCCCCACTGTCCCTTTGC
>NW_009629972.1:0-992 GCF_000690535.1 Cariama cristata
TGGGGGGCACTGGGGGCAAACGCCACGCGGAGAGTTGGGCTGTGCCTGTGCTCCACCGCGGGGCCGGCCGCTGCCTTTGCCCCTGAGCAGGGGACCCGCGATTCCCGGGATATTTCCAAGGAGGGAAATTTCCTCCCCTGGCGCTGAAAACAACAGCTGAAATGTCCACGGGCTCCCGGCCTTGTTCGTGCTGTGGGACGTGTCCCCTCCGTGCTCCTGGGGGCTGCTCCTGGCAGGGCCAGCAGCCCCAAGCCGCATCAGCATCCCTGGGTCAGTGCCCGCAGCGATGCAGCCCCCGGGCCGTCGCTGGCCCTTCCAGGTGGGTTTGCTCAGCATCTCCTCTCGTGGCCCGGAGCGTGTTTTCTCTGCAGAAGAGAGGATTTGGAGCCTAGTGCCACGCTGACTCACCGGCTTGGTCTTCTCCTCTGCAGCTGCTCCAATGCCATTGTCCCTCGAAACCTGCCCGGACCAGACCTGTGCCCTTTTTGGCGCCTAAAATCCTAAAGCTTCTTTTTCTGCAACTGGCAGAAGGTAAAACCATGCAGACCAGGATCCCTGACCTGGATGAACCGCCTTGGAGCGTCTGGGCTGCCACGGGGGAGCCTTTCATCGCTGATGGAGCTGAGCCGCGCTGGTGGAGGTGCCAAGGGGTAGGGTAGCGTCTGGGATGCAGCACCAGAGCAGACGTAACCATACCAGATTTTTACCAGTTGTGAACAGATGGGACATTTCACCGTGCCAGGGTGGGGTTTTTTTTCCCCTTTACCTCTTCAAACACCGCTGACAGGTGTCTGGGAGCGGAGCACCACCGTGCAAACCTGCCCCGGTCCCTTGGCCTGGTGCACGTCGGGTCGCGGCAGGGTCCTTCTGCTGTTCGCGCAGCTGATCCGAGCGGCAGCAGGGACGAGCCCGGGTGTTGTGCCGTGGCTCCACGTGCAGCTTTAGGGTTCGCTCTGTCGTTGGTGGATTCCCTCCTGCTCTGGTTCGGAGCT
>NW_009629973.1:0-200 GCF_000690535.1 Cariama cristata
GGGCATCTCCTCAAAAGCTTGCAGAGCTTTGCGTGGTGCTGGACGTGTCCAAAACGCCTCTGTGGTGGGTGGCACTGGTAGGAGGCTTTGGGTGAGGAGTTAAGCGGTGAAGGCAAACCGGATCCTGGCTGGAGCCTCTGTGGATGCTCGTGGCCATGAGCTGCCGTTCTCGCTGGCTGCTGCCAAAAAGGGCTCCGCCT
>NW_009629973.1:407-1584 GCF_000690535.1 Cariama cristata
TGCTGTAGCCGGCTGCCGTGACGGCCATGACTCCTGGCAGAGGAGGGCATGCAGGAAAACAGGGCTGGCAATCGCTTCTCCAGCCCGTCTGCGTTACCTCAGCCTTGGCTGGGCCACGGCTCCTCCAAGCCCTGATGGGTTTGATAAACGCCGTTGTCGTGCGCTCGCTGTTACTCATTTTAATCCCAGCTTTACTTCGCAGGCTGCAGCTCAAACCGAGGGGGAAGGCAGCTTGTCTGCGGCGCTGCTGACCTGGCTCTTGGCTTGTACCGGAGCTGGATGTTAAAGGACTTTCAGGGATCCTAAACGTCAAAGTAAAACCCTCCTTTTTTTTTTAGGAGAGCGTGAAGGTGCTGCGGCTGACTCTGCCGAATGACCTCCCGGGTGACAGGCGCGAGCAGGCGAAGCAGAAGGTGGGTCTGTCCCGCAGCTCGGTTTGGAGCTGAAAATACGAGTTTGTGAGTTAACTTAGGGAGGGGGGAAGGGGCCTTTGGTGGAGGATCGGTCGCTTTATACTTCAAGAACTAGAAAACTCACCTCCTGGTCTGTTAAACGCTTCGGTGCCGGTTTCCGAGGCCGTGCTCGTCGCCGTGTTCCTCCGCGAAAGTGCGCGATGCTCATTTGACTGGAGCCGGGCGAACCGTTCCAGCCAGTCTCGCCTCTCTGAAAGCCCTGCTGCTTCTGTCCCTTGCAGCCGGTGGGAAAAGCCTTCGCCATGGTGGCCAACAGATCCAGCAACGGTCACTCCCTGGCCTCTGAATGCATCAAATCCAACGATGGCGATGAGGAGATCATCAAGGTACAGTCTCTGGCTCGCCGGCTTTGTTGCAAAGCGATCTTGTTTAATAAGTGGGGCTGGGAAAAAGGTTTTGTCTGAAGCTACACCGGCAAAAAGCTTCCCAGTGTGGCTCCTGGTGGCGCGGGCAGGAGTGGTGCAGTGCTGCTGGCTGGCAGCACCAGCTCGGTGGGCTTCCCTGGCTTTGGGGGGATGCAGCGGCAGTGGGTCTGCGGGGTGGGGGTCTCGCAGGAGGAGGAGGAACAGCTTCAGAAAATGCTAGGGAAGGTTAACTGCAGCGGGAAAACCTGCGGACAGCGTGGCTCAGGAAGCGGTGAGATCCGGCATCCCAATCCATACGGAGCTGGGCTTGCTGCTGGTGTTACTGGGCTGACTGGAGTC
>NW_009629974.1:0-19371 GCF_000690535.1 Cariama cristata
CTCTATGATTCTATGGCCTGGCAGACCCATTCAATTCTCTGAGTTTTAGTTTCCCCATCTGTTGGATGGGCTTCTCAAAAAAATGTGCTGATTCAGCAAATGCGACTTAATTTTCTCCTTATACCACAGCTTTCCTACATGACCTTGAGAAAACTACTGGTCTCTATGTGACTCAGTTCCCTATTTCCAAAAGAGAGGAAATTAGATAATTAGATTCAGGTGTATGACTTTTGCCTTCCCTAAGAGCCATGTTAAGAGGAGTTTATGTGTGTGCCTCAGCTGGGTCATGCTGGGATGTCTTAGCCCAGGCTATTGATGACAACAAGTCTGTGGCCACAAGCTAAACAGAGCTAAAGCAGGTAAGAGCTGACTCAAAGGCACGTCACTCCAGTCATTTGCCATCTGTGTGTCAGAGCCCTAATATTTGTTTTCTTCTGTCCTTTGTTGGAAGTCAGTGGAGCTGCTTATTTGTACAGCAGCTAACATGCTGGGACCTTGGTGTCAGCCAGGCCTAGGTGCTAGTTTTAATACCTGGTCTACTGTGGCATGTTATAGAGTGAGATGCTGGGTTTGGCATTTTTATATATATGTATGTGTGTGTATACCTCTTGGATCCCATTTTTCTCCCATGTCACACTGTAGCTAGCAGATAGATCTGCCTTAGAGATGCCAAAGATGTAGAGCTCATAATTCTTTGGACGTATGTTTTTGTTAAGTCACCAAAGACTGAGTGCTTGTGAGGCAATCTGAAAGACAGTTTTATCAAGTTCATCTTTTCAAATCACTTTTCTTTTACTGTACGGCTTGTTAGCTGTAAAATTATTCTATTAAACGGTGTTACCACACTCTGAGGCAATTTGTTTTCTCGTGCATTGATCTGTGATCTAAGGTACTTGCTCACAAAAACATTTCTCCTTTTTAACCGCTTAGATAGAAGCTAGTTTTGTATGATCTGGAAACTGGTGTAGAACAACATTTCTTTTGTAGTCTGTCTTTTGTTATTTGCTAATCACTTTTTCTGGAGAGTCAATTTGTGAGTGGATTCCTGTTCAGTCATGGTCAAATTCTTTAGTGTTTAGTGTACTAAATTAATTTGTTGTGTAGCTCTCCAAAATAGTTTAAAATGATAGATTTCATAAAAGGGTAAAAATCTCATTTTAAAATAAAGAAATAGTTTTGTCAGTATGTCATGTTTTGCAAATGGAAAACTGGAAATTGTAATAACCATGAACTACATTTTTAGTTAATTAACTTGTAATCTAATGGAAACTAATCTCCCTTAGAAGGTAAAAGCACAACACACTTGCATGATGTAATCAGGTTTTCTGTTTGTGGTGTCCAGCTGGATACCCAATGAAGAAAATAACTGGAGTTTTATTGTAGTAATTCCTTGCCAAACAACGCTCTCTACATTAACATGTCCTCTTGTGAAATTGGGAGGCAGTTTAGATGCGTTGGGGATCTCTAGCAATTGTGTCTCTTTGAGACACTGTTTTCATCCTAAAACATCCATGTAATCCAATCATCTTTCTTCCTTTCTGCAGGTTTAAAGCCCTGTCCTGCAGCCTCACGTGCACATGGATAAGTTTTACTGATGGTGCGTCCTCCTGCATGGAGGGAGGTAGTATGCGGCTGCAGGTTCCAGCCTGTAAACCTACCATCTCAGTTCTAAAGAGTTATGAACACTTCTGTCATCTGAGGAAGCAGGGATGGATAACAAAGTGTGCTCCAGAAGCTCACACTCTGGAATAGGGTTCAGTTTTAGCAAACGTATTCCCTGATTCCTGGTGATATTAACAAGATAAGAGTGCCGAGACAAACGTTTACAACCCCAATAATACACTGAAAGTGGTGTTCTGCTGTGAAAAGTGACGCAGTAAAAATGTCACTTCCAAGCCCAGGATTATTGGCTCTCACCTAGTCCAGACCAAATGTGCTCAGTTTACAAGCAAAAATACAATATTTATTTCTTAGCCACCAGCCATAAAAAGAGGTTATGCTCTAGGCTGGTTGCCCTATAACCCAGGTAGTCATTTCCCCAGGTAGGTGTTGCAGTCATGACTTGGCAGTGGTTTACCTCTGCTTTATATTTACACTCGCCAGGTTGCGACTGAATGTGAATAAGGTCAAAGTAGGTACCTTCCGTCTGATAAATGTATGGCTATTTGAATCAGATCATCTAGTCTGCCCTCTTTGATAATACCAACCACAGAATTTCAATTAGTACCTTCTTGTGTGTAGCTCGTCACTCTGAGCTAAGACAGGCACTGCTAGCTAGACGAATCCCCCACAGCTTTATCCTTTCATTCCTTTTAATGGTTTTGCAGAGATCTAACAATCCAGAACGGCTGCTCTGATTCACACATGCTGATGACTTGCCATGCAACAAGTGTTGTGGTTCCTTCTCCCAGAAGTCATTTCCTCCCACCCCTCCCTCCTTCTGCCCCATCCCTCCTGCAAAGACAGCTCGACTATTCATCAAGCAGAATCTGAACTGCTGCAATCTGGAGCTCAGCAGATCAAGGTGGACAAACACCAATTTCAATTGTCTTTAATACCCTGGATCTCAGTTTGGAACAGTGCAGTAGCTGTGATGTGATGTGAGAGCTGAGCCATCCTTATGGCAGAGGCAAATTTCTCTTGCTGCCTTACTGAAAATCAGTCCCACTGGTCCATCAGAGCCTTCTGTAGATGATTCTTCCATTGACTCTGGAGCTATCTGAATGGTGGTGCAGTAATGTTGCAAACCATCTTTCTACCCTGAGGTACCTGTTTGATATTCAGTGAAAGTTTGTTCTGTACCACTGGTATGTTTTGCAGCAGGTTCAGTGGTTAAACAACCGAAATGACAGATAAGAAGTTCACTGTTAAAGCTAAATACCTTTACTGGGGGTGTGTTTCTGACCATGTTCCCATATGTCCCTGTACTTACTTGAATTAAGATATGGTGACAAGGTACTCTATCATTTTAACGCTGCACAAACTAATGTTGATGTCTCTAATCCCCATCCCCCCTTTATTAAAGTTTGGAATTTTGGTACCTTCTGACATATTTGAATTAGGAAGAATGGTGAGTCAGCACAGACTATCCCTTGTTATCGTGAGTAAATGATTGCATCAGTCAGCGTTGACTCCTAAGGAATTTGTAGAAATTTATTTCCAGAGAGCAGTTGAGTTATCAGCCTAGAAAGGACTGATCGATAGCAATTGGTTTCAGCTATTACAGTGCTTTTAATTTGGCACGTTGTCCTTTTGTCATGCAACATCACAAGGTTTCTCCTGGCTTGAGGAACCTGAAGAAAGGGATTATTGACTTTTGAGTGATTAAAATCTGGGAAGCTTTACTTTCAGTTTGTCTATAGCATCTCTGTATAGACTGAAAAAACTATTGAAGTTAAAAAGATTATTAAGACAATACTGTGCAGGGAAAGTTTAGTGCAGAGGTTTAGCCATGTATGTCTGGTCATATTAATGGGATCCTACAGCTAAATTCCTGTGCACCCTGCTAAATAATTTGCCTAATGATTTGAGTTAAGTACAGAAAAAAAGCACCATCTGAAAGTGTTTGTTTGACATACTATGCTTGATACATGGGAGCCAGAGAGAAAATACAGCACTGTAATGTGAATACCTTGGTTCCCAGTACTGTAAGTGAGGGGAGGAGACTGATGTTAAGATGTCTTGGGACATCAGTGTTCACTGTAATGGATTGAAAGCCTGTACCATGAATCCAGCTTTTATCCTGCTGCTAGGAATGCACCTTTCTTACCCTAGGTCTCAAGAGTCCAGTTGGGCAACTCTTGACTGAGTTGGGCTCCTGGCTTCAAAAATGTCAGTCAACTGTAGGGTCTAGGTAATCTTTAATTTGCAAAGAATTTGGCATTGGATCCAATTTGGACACAAACCACTACTTCTATAGTGAATTTTTCCCATATCTTCCCTGTAAGGGAGATTTCAGCTTTGGTGTATGCTGTTTTGGTACTTCCCATCTGCCTTTGGCAATAATTTTTAAAGGGAAGGCTTAATCGGTTGTCTTCCCTTGCAGTACAGTTCCATTCATATAATGATAGGTTATATAGGAAACATGATATGTACAGTCTGTCAGGAACTATCTGCTATTTCAGATAATAACTAAGTCCTTTCATAACTACATATAGCAACAGAGTGAATTAAAAAATATGATATAAAAGAAGAATTTCTCACCTTCCCTGTATTCAACTCTGATCTTCCTATCCTTCAAGTATACGTGTCAGAGCCAGCCCCAAAGCAGAAGTTAGAGCAGACTCTGGGAATGCACTAATGATGCATCTCTCAAGTCCAGTAGAATGCTACATATCCTCCTACCACATTTAGGAAAGATTCACTGTCTGTTAAATAGTGTCATATTATCTGCATTACAACTGAGATATCAGCAAAGCGCCTACACATCCCTGGCTGAAGGCTGCCTGTCATGCACCTTCCCACGCGTATCGTGTGTTTGGGCTGTAGTGAGTAAAGCTGTGCATGCTCAAGTTCTAAGCCAAACTGAGCTGGGCTTCACAAGTCACTGGGCTGCTTAGGAAATATTTTAGAGAAACTTGTGTGCTGCTAGAAATGAAGCTTTCATTGCCCAAGTCACAATCTTGTCCCTGAGCTCAGCTGGAAATATAATGCCAAGTGTGATGCCAGGGAACCCAATGCTGGTGGAAGTGCCATCACTAAAGTGATGAAACGGCCCAAAAATACTTTGGGGCATATTTGTACAAGCAGCACCATATCAGCGCTTATGTCCTCATCAAATTCCAAATCAAGTAATTAGCTTGCAATTTCAAATGGCAATATTATTGTTTGCTTCATTACCTACTGCACTCGCTAACGCTGTTTGTGCAGGATGGTCACTATTTCTCCAGCTTAGCAGCAGTTACATTTTAGCAACGAGCAAAAAGACCCATTATCAGGCTCCTCAGCCCCTTAGTTCTCTTCAGGATGAATGGTGCAATATAAATGTAGAGGATTATTTAAAAACCCATTGCAAACTTCTAATATATTAGCAATAATAATAGTCTGACTGTTTTATCTGGCAATGATCCCAATTCCTTCGTCAAGATACAGTACCTGGTGCGTGTACTCGCAGACCAACCGACTGGCTCATATAATAGCAGGATGGCAAAATTATCAGGAAAAACAATGATGTGGTTTTATGTTGCTGCGAGTTATAGATGTGTAATAAAAGGGGGACATGAAGTTCTTGAGTCAGTAAGCATACAGGTGAGGGTTTTACGGCAGCTATAAGTTCTGAAGTGTGCGTTTAATACCGGATGATCTTCAGCTGCCCAGCCTGATTTTTGTGTACCGGACTAATGACAATAAATGTGAACTAGATCATTTAGGAATTGGAAAGTGTAGCAAGGCAATGTTTTCTTTGAGATCACTGAGCAAAGGAAGACTGCGTGAAATCTTTCAAATCAAAAATAAAAATGTAAGGGCCTCTGTAAGAGCACAAATGAGGCATCGGCCTGAATTCACTCCACACGTAGTTTATTTTAAATCTGAGGAGGTATCAAGGGAAAAATTCACTTCTTACATTTAAACAACATAGCCACAATAATACAATTATAACAGATGACGTTTCTATGAGATTTAGTTTCTAATCTTAATTAATAAATCTTGCATGTTAATTAATTAATAGATGTCGGAGCAAGTTCAGAGGAGGGCCACAAAGATGATCCGAGGGCTGGAGCACCTCTCCTGTGAAGACAGGCTGAGAGAGCTGGGGTTGTTCAGCCTGGAGAAGAGAAGGCTCCGGGGAGACCTTAGAGCAGCCTTCCAGTACCTAAAGGGGCCTACAAGAAAGCTGGGGAGGGGCTTTTTAGAAAGGCATGGAGTGATAGGACAAGGGGCAATGGCTTTAAACTGGAAGAGGGAAGATTTAGATTAGATATTAGGAAGAAATTCTTCACAGGTTGCCCAGAGAAGCTGTGGATGCCCCATTCCTGGAAGTGTTCAAGGCCAGGTTGGATGGGGCTTTGAGCCACCTGGTCTAGTGGAAGGTGTCCCCACCTATAGCAGGGGGGTTGGGACTGTATGATCTTCAAGGTCCCTTCCAACCAAACCAGTCTATGAGTCTATGATCTGCAGCCATTCTACAAAGGATGTCTCAAAGGGTGAATGGAGGCATGGCACAGTGCCAGCATTGACAAAAGCAGATATATCATATTAATTAGCACCTCTAAATAATATATGTATTAATGTTGATGATACTCATCAGTATTAACCAAATAATTCCCTGAACAAATGACATCTGGGGATCTATGCAACTGGTTGAATTTCAAAACTTTATTTTTCAGTCAAACATTTGTTTAACATGAAAAAGCTCCCTGGAAGGGTTTACTGAATTGCATTCTCGTGCTGTCAGTGATTGCTAACGAGTTTGGATGTTGGTATGCTGTTTGCACTCAAAGCTGGCAGAACTTCTACAAATGGGGTTTATACTGGGCTCCAAAGTCAGCTCAGTTCTGGAGCAGAGCATCTTAGACTTAAGTACAAGGATTTTGAGAAGCATCTCTGTAAAGATATTGTGAATTCTTCACCCCCTCTGTTGCTGATTCAGAGTTAAGCATGGAAGAAGGGCTAAGTGGTCCTCCATCACCTTGCTGGCTACTTGGGATGCGTCAGTGGGCTTGCTATCTGAGTAAATCTCAACTCCCAAAGCTTCCTCAGTTCCTGCTCGTTTGTTCCTAAAGGAAGGCCTGAAGAGCAGCAGATCAGTAACTGATCCCAATATCTACATATGGCTCAACTAATTAAGGTCTATTAGGCATAGACTTAGAGCACCTCTGTGCTGTGGATGCTGCTTATGTTTTCTGTTTCTACAGTGGGGCTCAGTCATTCACCTTCTGTGAACTGTGGAATTTCTTACTTCAGAAATAGTGTCACCAGGGAAGAAAGTGTTACTCAACATGAGTAAACGTGACAGCAGCTGGGTCTATAGTTAAGTCTAATCTGCTCTGAAGGGAGAACCGAAGTAGGCCTAACGCTGCTGGATGAGTCAGTGGCAGAATCAGGGCGAGAACAGGAATCCCTTATTACCAGCTCTGCGATATAAACCCATGTCTTTCCTCACCGTCTTCCCAACAGTTCATTAACACAGCGGTAGCAGTTAGATTCAGTTTATTTTTTTTCTGAGGGTCAATTTTCATGTATTTTCAAGTTAGGCAGGAATCCTTCCTCCCCTCACCTTGCACTTCATCAGTTGTCTCTGCTCCCGTAAAACACCAGGAGTGTCAGACTCCTCGTGTTTGCCAATGTGAAAGAAAAATTGCTGGGAATCACAAAATGCTTCCTGTTTGCTTGGTTGCCCCATATCTGTCACTTGGGTAGAGCTCTTACAGTTGCATTTCATTCTTTGTGGGACACTGCAGCCCCATATAAACATTTAAAAGCTGTGAGTCAGGCCTCCAAGAAAAGTCACGCATGACTTAAAATCACAAGGATGATCAAAACCAAAAAAATTAGTATTTTCAATTTGCCTTTGGGTTTTCTAAGGTTGTGAGGCACACCCATTTCAAGTCTTCAAACTCTTCTTTGCAATCATTAAGGCTAGAAATTCAAGGCATTCATTTTTCATGAGCTACACATAATTTCTTGTTTTCAGAAAAACAGGGAATATTGTAAGACCTAATGGCCAGAATTGGCAACACTGGTGCTGTCACTGAATGTACTTAGTGAAACTAAATGAGTGATTTTTCCTTTTCCACCTAGAATGAGGGGTTTGCTTTTCACGTCAGCACAATGACTTAGTGTTTGGATATGTCAAACTACTTGAGAAAGTACAGATTGCTATTGCTGAGACTTTTTAAAAATTGTATCAATGGGTTGGTGTTGGGTGAAAGTCACAGGGGGGTGAACTGTCTCCTGAGTCTGCACTTTCAGCCTATGGCTGAGTATGCTACTGATTTCACCGGGGCTTGGCATATTTATTTCACCTCTTCACTTACTTTCACACAGCTTGGTACAGTTAGACCGAGTATCATTCTGAATTTTCTTCTTCCAAGCCTTCTCTCCTTTTTTTCTTTCGTTGATGTAAATTTTGAGCGTTACAGCAAGATGCTCAAACAGCTGGACTTGGCTTACCCCATCATCCAGACCTTCAGACTAAACACCTAGCTGGCAGCTGCATCCCTCAGATAAATCATAGAATCATTATGGTTGGAAGAGACCTTAAAGATCATCTCGTCCAACCGTATACCAAATGCCCCCATGCCCACTAAACCCACTAAACCACGTCTTGAAGCGCCACATCTAAACGTTTTTTGAATACCTTCAGGGATGGTGACTCCACCACCTCCCTGGGGAGCCCGTTCCAATGCCTAACGACTCTTACAGTGAAGAAGTTCTTCCTAATATCCAACCTAATGGAATTCTGCAGGGGACAGGCCCCATCCCAGAGTAAGTAATGAATTCCCTCAGGGGCTCATGGCCATCACAAACATCACTACCTTCTGCTTCCTCTGCTAGATGCAATTCCTAGAGCTTGCATTCTCAGATACAAAGAAAGCGCTAGTAGTACCTGCCAAGACATGTGGTCCTGCCCTTGAAAAAAAAAAAAAAGGATGAGAAAACAAACTACATATGATAGATGTTAGTCATGTTGCTTATTGCACTGTTGACACAATCTCCACCTGAGGCTCCTACACTCACATCCAGGATTTGGGGATGAGTCAGACATACTGCATATGCACTTATGGATGATCTGAGCATACACAGAACATAATGGGAATTTTCATGATGTCCCAATTTGCTTTTGCTTCCCTTTGTGCAACAAGATGTCTGTAAATCCTAGACAGAGCCCTTTTTCTCTGAGACAACGTTGCTGAATGGAAAAACATAGCATGCCTACAGGGAACCGTATGTGTGTGAACATCAGTTAGTTTGCTAGAGTTGAATAGACTAATGGTGCTAAATCTTACAACGTTACTGCTGGCCATGTGGCCTTGGTGGTGACATTCTGAAATTTCTAGATTCTGGAGTCATGTTAGCACTCAAGAATCTCTATTAAACAAAGAGTTTTCAGCCTCCACATTTGTAAAATAAAGCTGGTTTCATGTGATTCCCCAGCATATCAAAAAGTGAGGACAAATAAGAACACACTGAACCTGTATTTTGAAAACCAAAAGTCTGTAAGCCAATCAGATCGCTTTGGGGGACCTCAAAATTTATTTCTGAACAGCTTGTGTCGGCAACTTTCTAATTTTCCTTTAATAGCTATGTCTGTGCTTGTGCGGCTTGGCTTCCTGCACCTTCTGTAATAAAACTATCAATGTTATTTTGTATATATTAAACTGTTTTATTTTTCCTTCTAGTTCCTGAATCACTAACAGGAGAGATAATGTTATATGCAAGGCAATTATTCAGGCATTACAAGATTAAAACACGGAATATATTTCCCTGGGAAATAAAGTTTTCAGACAGTCATTTCCACATATAGAAAATGGATGAAAGCTTAAACACTGCCTGTTCTGGTTCCCTGCTTCTAGCAAAAGAAACGATTTTTTTTCTTTCTTGAAAGGAGAAAGATTGTTAAAAACAAGGATCCAAAACTGGAAGGACAAAAAAGGCACAAGCTAACATAACATGTTGAAGAGAGAATGTTTGTTAGCCCTCAGTGGTAGTGTCTCACTTCCAGAGGCTGTTTTACTGCAGGCAAAACACAACAACATAGCAATGAATAAAATATTAAATGCTGCTGAGACTTTTATAAGGACATTTTTATAGTTCTGCCAGGTGCACTGGCATTCTTTTAATTACCTGGACATGACAAAGAGTGCTGCAAAGCTGAAGTGTTGATTCTCGGGTATGCATAAGGCAATAAAGGTAACAGCCAGGGAAGGGAACTCAACTGCAGGTAGAAGATTCTTGCCCCTGCAAAGAAATGGTCGGTGTTGTTTGTTCTGATCTGTCCATAGTTATTACACCGCTAACAGGTGGAAATCATTTTAAAGTGTATAAAACCCACTCATAAAAAATGTCACTTGATTTAGCCATCAGATGAATTCAAAGTAGTGGTGTTTTCCCAAATGCTGGCACTCTCCAGTGTTTCCTATTCTGTCTTATTCAATTTAATATACATAATGCTGCAAGGAATAACATGCCCAGCCATCTGCTAATGCTCACTCTTGTCTTCTTCCGTTTTTGTCAGTACGTACTTAGACTCTTCACCACCAAGGACCCCTATGCTGGTGCAGCCCCTGCACATCTGATAACTGCTCTGCTGAACAAGCAAAGCTTGTGCAGGATTGTTCTTTGTCACCCCGTCGTTCACAAGACCTTACCCATTAGAAATCTGACTCAAACATTTCCCAAGGCCTTACCAGGAACTCATTCCTCAGGAGAAGAATCAGTCCTGACGCCGCTGTAATATTTTCTACAAGTGGTGCCAAGGAGAAATCAGACAACATTTTTTCACAATTAATCAATTTCTCCACTGAGTATGAAGAGTGCAAATACTTGTCCTTGAAGTAAACCTGCTCCCTGTATGCTGGTTAGGGAAATGCTTCCTTATCAAGAGAGTGAGCCTGAGAACTCCTGAGCATCTGCCATGCCCTCAGCTCCCACTGACTCCAAGGACAACTGAACTTATCCCATTTTTATCTGCCTTTTGCAAGTCCTCTCCCTTCAGAACCTAACATAATCCTATCTGATGAGTATTCTTTGACACTCAACAACTCGCAACATGAGCTATTATAAGGTAGGGAAGTATTATCTAAGACCATGGCAGAGAGAAATTATGCATCACGCAAGATCATGCACAAGATCTGTTGTAGCACCGGAGGAAAAAATCCTGGAGAAGAAGTAACTTTTTTGTGTTAGATATGGACAAATACATAGGTCTTTAATGTCTATGATTTTCCCTCTTTTACTTGTTGCTTTACTGACTCTGATTTACTCAAGACTTAATATTGATTTTGAACTACACTGGGTGGTTTTGTTAGTAGATAACCTTTTGTTTTATGGTTTGTATTTCTCCTAATTCCCCTCTTCCAAGAGCAAGGGCTCTGGCAGACCAGCTCCAGCACTTTTAGCAGTAGTGTTGTAAATGATCAGTGCCTCTCCCAGTATTTTCTGCTGGACGTTATTGACACTAGCATAAAAGTGGCACAAAAGGTTGTGTGTCTATACCACAGTTCAGAATCCGGCATTTTAGCACCAACGCATCTCCACCACTGCTTTAAGCTGCGAGCTGGGCCAGGTGAATTATAAACTAGGTTACCATCCCTTTCTCCCATCTCCACCATGAAGGTGGAAACTTCTCATGGAGAAGAAAGATGCAGAGAGAGGGGGATGGTGAAACCGTGTTCTTCTGTGGCTAAGCCCACCAGTGCTCGTCAGCCAGAGCTGACTCAGGGCTGTGATCACTGCTGTGTCAGTAGATGCACTGGGCAAGGTCTTCATGAGCAGGTTTGATTACCAGTAGTATTCTAGTTGTTAAAACCAGAGTTTGGCACAGGCTAGTGACTCTAACTCAATAAATATTATTCTGCTTGGTTTTGCAGTTCACGTGGCTACACTGGTAGCAGTGCCTGAGCTTCGTTTAAAGGTGGTTTGAGTTCATCTTTTTTACGTAACAGCTACATCAATGCCTGTCATGTAGACATAACTTGACAACCTTGACATATACAACTATATAATTAGGTATGTCAGCAAATGAACAGCAGTATATTAAGAACTATTCTTTGCAACAGCTAGCGAGCTTGGTGTTGGGTGTGTAAATATTATTTTGTACCAGTAAGGACAAGAAATTAGGTAAAATGAATATTCCCAAGCAGATTCTAGAGAACGCTACATAAAAAAGCAAAGCACAGTGTAAAGCAGATTTTATAAGGCAGTATTTATGAAGAACCTGAATTACTTATACACCCCAGCTTTCTCATGGCTGAAGTGCACAGGAAGCCATCATATCTTCACACGTGCGACAGTATATTCTAGGAGGTGTGACTTTCAGAAATACTGGGGTTTTGCTAAAAAAAAAAAAAAATCAGCTGCAGTCTGGAGCTCTGTGCTGTGGTGTGTTGCTCTCTTTCTGCAGAACTTGTTGTTTATTGTGGCAACTCTGCTAATTAGCAGTTCCCAAAGGCGGGAAAATGTTGCAAGCCTGTAAGATGGCAGAATGTTGTCAAATGGCCATTACTGTGAAAATAAAAGACTGTATCAGGCATTCATTTTGAAGACTGAAGACTGAGGGAGCATACATTCGTTATCATAAATTCTAGAGATGCTTAAACAAAAGGATAAAATCACCTCCTCCAAGAGGACTGATTGAGAACAGAAAGATTGGGAGAAGATGCTCCTTTCTAATCTCGCAATTTTCTTCTTTCTTTTAGGAGAGGAGAAGTAGAGAAGGAAGAAAGAAGCAGAGAGAAGAAAGCCATGAGGGAGTTGTGATTTATTGCTCAGATGTCATAATCTCCCAGTTTATCAACTAGTCGTAATCCCACTACTCAGTAGTAAGTACTTCATAGGGCAGCAGAAGAGAGGAATGTGAAGAGCAGAGAGGGAGAAAGATGAAGAGGGGAAAGGATCATGGGGAAGAAAGGAGGAATCGGAGACCTCTGAAGTTCCAAATCAACTGATGTGTGTTAAGAAACATTAGCTAAACCATTTACAGCAGGACCACAAATGTGCCTGTGAGTGTGATGTTAAGACAAAACCTCTCTTCAAGCATAGACCTGTCAATGATCCAAATCCTCAACCTTGTTCTGCGTGTACTTTTGCTCAGGAAGTCCACCAGGCATTTATTGTGTGTGACTCTGGTAAGTTGCTGGCATGTGATTTGAATATGTTCTGTACAGTCCACAAGTTGTTAAAAGATAGTATAGGGAATCGGGCACCAGAGTTTCTTCAGATTAAATTAAATTAAACAGTATGTGAGCTGGACCAGATCTGGAATTATAAAATGTAGCAGGGATAGGGTGGGAATAAGGATAGACAGGCCTCTGGTATTCCCTGATTCTCTATATTATTGTGGTCCTCACATAGGCTACCAGCTGCTCACATGTGATGGTACCCAAGGGGTTTCCATCTGTCACAGCATAACAGGAAGACGATACCTCTCTTTCTCTGGCCCTTCCTTCTCCCTGCACAGGGAGTGTGGTCTGTAACCTATCTTCAGTAGCAATTCCCTGGGAAATTGCCAGCACAGAGGTGAGAGATGGCCAGACTGTCCCTCCTGATGCGAAACAACAATGAGTAAAGTACACTTCAGAAAAGCAGTAAGGCTGTGTCATATTTCTGACTAGGAAGACTTAAGGATTTCTGTGATTGCTTTAGGATCCTTGAATGAAAGGTACCACCTTAAAAGCAGACACATCTATCAATCTTCCAATAGGCTTCTTCCCTAAGGTAGAATATCAGGACAGCAGTCATCCCATTTCAGCTTGATGTCCCCTGCCAAAGTTTATGACAGAGCTCAAAGCTGATCATGACAAAATACTTGGGTATTATGGGACAAAAACATGTGCTATAGGTATATTAAAGTCTCAGCTCCAAATTTTCTAAAGAGTGCATACAAAATCTCAAATGCCTTATGAACATCTGTGAAGCTATGGAAATGTCCTGGTTTATTACTTTCTCCAGTAAAACATTTTATTGTTTTTAAATCCACCAAAATCTGATGACATTTTGACAGAGAAGATTAATTGTCTCACTTAAGGAAACACTGATCAGATCTGTTTTGCTGTAAAACTTTTTATTGGCTGCAAATTTCAAGTCATTCCAGTATCCAAGACTGCGTTAGAAAAAGACTTCAGGCATTATAATTCTAGAAGAAGTGAATAACTGCTTGGAGAGTTTTGCAAAACAAATGGCTTGCTTCTAAGCAATCAAAGCGACGTTTTAGCTTCTCTAATGAGGTAGTTCCCTCAAGGAGCTGGAGAATACTGACACCAGATATTCCCTCTGTTGTCGCAGCAGATTTCTCTGGCATTGACAAATAGCCTATCTGAATTAGCAAGGTCAGATGGACAGTAACAGAACAAACAAGAGCGTCAAACCCATAGTAGTCCAGTGCGTTTGGCATTCCTAAGCAGGCAGGTAGACGGATGAACAGACACTTTTGTCATTTGGAACATCTGTATCTAGATCCTTGACAGACGCTTTGAGCATACTGTTTGCTTTCTAGACACCAGCATGTGCCCAGGCACCAAGATTATTTACACAGAACAGCCTTCTAAATCCAAGAATTCAGTGACGCAATATGAACTAAGGGTTTTCCTACATGCAGTGGAGGCAACAGAAAGTTGCAAAAGCAAAATTGGCCCAGAGCACCCTCAGGGATGCACTAAATTCTGCTGGCCTTTAAAGGCCTCAGAAGGAGTGCTGCTATTAAGGGATCACCAAGCAGTGCTGCCCTGATGACAGCATCTTTGCTCCCCTTAAATTACAAGAACTAGAGCAGAGTCAGATAGGGCCAGCTTTCTTGTGTGCATGGAGACTTTCCAGTGGCCGAAGCTGTCCTGTTAGAGCATCTCTGGTCCCTTTATACTCACAATTAACACCCGGTCGCCAGAGCAGTTGGTAGCCTCTGGGCTTTCTGTACAGTGACCTATTTGTGCAAGGTTTTATGCAAGCATGGTCTATGGATACTTTAATGTTATAGAATTTAGGACTCCAGATTTTAGTTTTAAATGGTAATTAATACTAAAACCGTGTTTCTACAGCAGGGTGAAAGGCAAGCTTATACAGAGGCTGATGTGTTAAGATGCCACTGTTACGGGTAGGATTGAGGAGCCGGTAGGATTGAGGAGCACAGAGAGGCTCTCAGTGAGACTGGAGTTCACTGTGTTGATGACTAGACATGCGTAGCGTGAGCCGCTCCTTCCCTGAAAGACTTTATTGTCTACATAGACAAAGCAGATGCAGGAGAAGAAAAAGCAGAGGTATAAAATAATTTCTTTGCATAAAGTTGCTCATCAGCCGACAATGGTACGCTGCTCTCCTGAATACCAGGCCATGCCCAATGAACTATTTAACATGGATATTAAAAGCTTAAGCAGGGAGTCGTTAAGATTTTAAAAGGCCCCAGCCCAGATTTCTAAACAAGGCTATCTAGAAGGAAGCTCCCAGATTTGAAACCATGTGGCAAAACAACCTGCCTCATTTTGAAAGATGCTGAGCAGCCCAGTAGCTCCAACTAGACCCAGACTGGACCTCTGCTCTGTGGAGGACCTCCATCCTACACTGCTCCCTGCTCAAGAAAGACACTGAGCAGCTCGTTTGCTCTCAGGTTATATTTGCAGCTCCAAGAGTATCAGTGAGCTGCTGGCTCTGAAGCCGGTGCCATCACTCTGGGCAGGGCAGCACTGACCTGGCTCCACTGGCTGCTTGGATGCTTTCAGGCAGCAGTGGGCATTGTCTGACATGCTCTGCCTGGCATCCCGCTTACCTGCTTTTACAGTTTTGATCCATTCATTCTCAACCTTTATCTGTGTTTTTACCTGTTGTCCTTGGTGATCGCTCAGCTTTCCCCAGATCTCCTTCTCTTCTCCCACCCCTTGAGAAGCAGAAAAACATTAGTTATTTTTAGGGGTGGATTCATGTCTCTGACTGGGAAACCAGTATGCAGAAAATAAAAGCAGACTATTGAACTTTTTGTACATTACAAGGCTTTTTTATTCTGACCATTTTCATAACACTCTTGATGAGTAAGACTCCAGAATGCCTAAATGCCAAGAAATGGGATTTTCATTTCTGCATTTTTTGATGAGAAATAGTCTCTAGGTTGTTTTGGAAAATGAATGCTGAAAGCTGGAAATCCCAGTGGTAATCAGTGTTTTTTCATTTCCATATGTGCATCTTTCCTGCAAACTATGTAGCATCGGCACAGTAAATATCCTTTATGTAATTTAAAAGTAAAATGCATCATGAAGCATGCTGTTAGTTCTTGATGATAACATCATATAAACAGAAGCATGAGGGAATCTGAAAAGATCCTGGGCCAATTTCTGTTCTTGGCTAAAATCCTGCAACCCCCTTGAAGTCAGTGGCATCCTGGGCTTGCAAATACAAGCAGAATTTGGACTCTAATTCTACAGAACTCTGAATGTGGGCATTGCAACAGAGAGCTGGCATCGCTGCTCTTGAAAGGCCACTGCCAAATGACTGCTGGGCCTGGTTTCCAGTAGGCCTGGGTAAATGAAACTGCAGCTCATCCTGTTAGGATAAGGCATAGAACAGAGGTCAAAGTGGCTGTGGAAAAAAATCCAGTGAGATTCAGAATCAAATAAAATCAAATTTGAGACTCAGTTGCTCAAAAAAGTCTTGTGCTTATTTCGTTTGGATTTTTATAGGCTGTCTCTCAGGAAGTAAGGGCTGATTCTGCTCTCATTAAAGCCTATAGTGAAAATCTCAGCAGTCTCAGGGGCTGCATGCTGGGCCCCAAACAACTAGATTAGAAGAACTGAAATGATGTTAGCACTAGACACCTGATCCAAAGCCCACTGAAGTGAAGAAAAGACTTTCTATTTACCAGCTCTGAAGATAAATCTACCTCAAAATGAATAAATTACTAAGATTCCTCAAGCGATTTCTAAAGCTTTAGCAAAAGAAATGACAAGCTGCTAGAGCAGAAGCAAATATAAAAGGAACCAAAGAAAAAGGTCATCTATGTTAGCAGATAGATTAAATGGATTTGGGAGAAGGGAGTAAAAATTAGAAGAAACTCCTTTCAGAAAATTTGTGCCAACATTTTCTAAAGAGGTATATGACTAGATGGCCCTTAAAAACAGGAAAAAAAGTTGCACTGAGATATCAAGGTGATGGGAGCCTTAAAACATGATCTAAATAATGCAGGTCAAGGAGAATAAATACTGTTTCAGTTGTGATGTTGTAAATGACGAAGTAACATTCACTGGTTGTTCAATTTTGCCATACATCATCAAATCCCAGCATAGCTGGGAAACCTTTCACCTCCCCACTGGGTGTTTCAGTTTCTACTGGGATCCCCTACTTAATCATCTGGAGCTTCCTTTGGGCTGCTCTGTTGAAGAAAAATCATGCCTGGTAGAATGAAGTTGTTCCATGAAGATGAACATCCCATTGCATATCAGGCTACACATGCTTCTGGCGGTCCTATGTCCTGCTGGACATTTGTGTACTCTTAAAAATAAAAACTATTCCTGTCAACTTAAGGTGGACAACTGGCCTCTAACTCCTTCTCTGTAGTGCTCTACAGAAAACAGGCTTCTGTTTTCATCCACTGGCTTAGGGTGACTTTTGACTTCCCATCTTCTTTAGCTGATTTCTGACCCTTTCTCAGAGTCAAGTATGCCCTTCTCTGGGTGGTTAACAGCTTAGTCATTTCTTTGATTATACACTTCCCTCTTTCCTTATCCTACATGAGTTCAGCAAAGTTTTTTAGCCTACAAGTCTTGAGGTCCTCAAATGAGAAAATTGAACACTATTTCTTCAATATTATGTCTTCCATTCACAGTGGATCAAGGTGTACATTTAATTTTTAACTGCATCCTTTATTCTAACCCAAGAATAAGCCTGGCCATCTTGTTTATGAATTTTCTCCCTCAGAGACAGGTTGACAACCGGCCCTTTTTCTGCAGATGACATAAAACTTTGTGTTCCCTATTTCCCAGTTGTTTGCCTCTTTTGAGTTGCAGCAGCTTCTGACCGTATCAAACATATTGACTCTGAATGCTTCAAGAAATCTACTTACTCCAGCATTTTTGCAACTGCATTTTCCCATTTTGGCATATCAGAAAACTGACAAGCTTCATATGCAACTTGAGGAAGATCACATCTGCACATTCTGCTGCCCGCCCTTGACATTTGATGCCATAACTTAACATTTGTTCCACCATGTGTTGCTGGTCAATAACTCCTGGCAGGAGGTGTCCATCTTGTTCACTGTTTGCATTTCCCTTTTTATTCCCACTGCTGTACTGCCAGCTGTTGTGCTGGTTGCTCCCAACTGTAAAAGAATCAGTTGGCCATTTTCTAAAAAGACACTGTGAATGTTACACCCTACTATTCTGCATCTTTATTTCTAATGATGAGATGAAACCTAGCACAAAGAAAGCAGTCTGAGATGATCCAAAGGGAATTTAAGGTGTAAAAAAATCATGTAAAAAAAAGATGATTATGGAGAGGCTTGGAGCAATGTGATCATCACTCCTCACAGCTCCTTATGATTACTGCCAAGACCATGAAAGCGCTCCAAATAATCTTGTGGGGAATGCTGTGATACCCACATGCAATGCAGGTCATCTTCTGTTCATGCAACCTGGCATTTGGAAGACTTATTGCATCAGCAAAGACAGCCAAGAGTGAATAATATCTACCAAAATAGCTGTAAAGCTATGTTAGCACTTCCATTCTGGTTGCACCAGCATTTTCCAGTGTTGATCCAAGCTCAGATATTCAAAACAAAAAAATTAGGAGCCTTCTTTCCATTAAGTGCTTTTGCCAGGTTTATGGATCTACCTACTTGGCTCACAACATTGGTGATAGTGAGCTCTTACTAATGGAAGATCTCTGCTTGGACTTTATCTTTGCTGAAATCTTTATGTGTCCTCTTGCAATGCCTTCCTTACAATAGTCTTGAGTTCCTCTGCTCAAAAAAGACCAAAAATTTTAAAATCTGTTCACTGTTCCTCTAGGAAATGGAAACATGTTTTACTCATCCTCAGCTTCTCTGGCTTCCCTTGAGCTTCACAACTGCTGACTTTTTTTTCCTTCTCCAAAACTCTCTACAAACTCAGCTCACCTCCTGGCAGCCCCTCCAGTCTTGGCCTGCTCCTCTCTGCTATCCACAGATAAAATTCCTCTTTTATTTGGCTTGTCTCATCTCTCTGGAATCCTGTCCTCCCTTCCTATCTGCTTGAGCTGCCAAGTTGCTCATCATCCTTAAATCTCACCTTTAAAACCTTCCGTCATGGTATAGTTTACAGCCATCTCTGACATTAGGCGAGACTATGTATAGCGGATATGACGTGGAAACATTCTGTATAAAATTAAGCTGTATTGTCTCAGAGCCCTACAATGAAAACAAAACAACAGAAACAAGTCATGTGATGTATTGTAGATAGCAAGAGGTTCAAAACTCACAGCTGACTTTTCACAGGGCATGTAAACGGGTGACCGGCAAGGGGGCTGCGGGTGAGGTACAGACCTCCCCAGGACCACCCTGACCCTACCCAAGTGAAACCCACTGAGAGGACACCTTTTTCTTCACGGATTTGACACACCCTCCTGGGTAGAGGGGGTGGCAGTAGGCAGCTACACAGGATTTTCACAGGAAAAATGAATTTATTTGTGGGGAGAGGAGGGTGGACGACGACGTGCCTAAAGACCGCGCGGTGTGAGGGGGCGACCTCCTCATGGGCT
>NW_009629975.1:0-1937 GCF_000690535.1 Cariama cristata
CAACTCCTCCTCTCCCCTTCCAAATCGAGAGCTACCCGGGAAACGCACAAACCCAACTCTGTTTTTAATCGTTTTCAGAAAGTAGCTAATCGCTATTCAAATGTGTGTGAAGAAGGGTTTGCTAAACTCCTTTTTTTCCTTCTTTCTTTTCTTTTTTTTTTCAGAGAAAGTGTTTCCAAGTTATAAAATATACAGCCCAAGTCTGAAGTATAAGGCTTTCAAATGAAAATCATTGATCTAAATTTATTCCTTTTAGATTTGCTTGAATGTGCTTGACGAGGCGCTGGTTTGGTGTTTTACTGCATATGAGAGGGTAATTTCTGGACATGTAAATAAAAGCATATTGCATGTGGGGAAAAGCATAATATCTCGTTGTAAATGATGAATCGCCTAGCGCAGAGGCAACTTATTCTTTATTTTAATATAAATAGGATGGAAAAAATATTCATTAATTTCTCCATTCTATCTGTCTATTTATCTATCTATCTATCTACCCATCTACTAAAACAGCGGATATATGTGCTACATAATACGTATATTTGACCACTATATATCCACATATATATATATGTAGACGTATAAATACATAAACAAATATACATTTATATACACTCCTATATAAATTGATCAGGATTGTATGTACACATGCATATGTAACGTGTAGTATGCATGTGCGTACGTACGCAAGAGTATATATAATTTACATATATAAATGTGTCAATTTATATATGTGTGTACATGGAAAAAGTTGTATGTTCGGGGATATATGTGTGTACATGTGCATGCATATGTACGTCTGTGTCTGTGTAACTGCATATATGTATGTATCTTTATATGCCTGCATGTAAGTCTAAGCCTATATATGTGTGTATGTATATATCTAGTCACATATATGTCTGTAGATATATGTAACTATGTAACAGATAATGTTTTTTACTATCCGATTGAGGTAGACTTCTGCAGCCTATTGTTTCAGACAACAGATATAAGTTGCGATGGAAGAGGAACGTCGGATTTGGTGTCTGTCCCCCATTTCCAATTATAGATGGATCATTACAGACAGAGAAGTACTGAGAATCCAGACATCTGCTCTTCACATGAATGCACTCACCTCCTAGAGAACAGCCTGCCATCATGCTCTGGAAACTGGTTGAAAATGTCAAGTATGAAGATATCTATGAGGTGAGTATATAATATGCATATGAGTAAGAGAGTATATGTATATTTAAATATACATTTGGTATATAGATGACTATATAATACATATATAGCTCTACATACACATATAGGCAGAAATAGAGACGCATACACCAACACACACAAGTATAGAGACGGGAAACCAAGACTAAATGCTTAAATGCTTATTTATTTGCATATTTGTATTCAGCATGCCAAGTCCTAAACTTTTTTTTTTTTTTTTCATGGAAAAGCTGTTTGATGCGATTTAAAACATCAAAGAAATGATCTGGGGGTTGGAATGAGGCAACTTAAAGGCAAGAGTTTGATTGTTTAGACCTCCAATTAAATATAATTCGATTAAATATGAACAAATGTTGAGGAAAAAAAAAAAGCTGGAAATAGAAGAGAAACACAATCTGATACTCAGGGACTGGATATATTTCCTTCTTTTCTTTCTTTCTTTTATTTTTTATTTTGCCATTCCAACCTAAGCTCAACCTGAATTTGGATTTTTTTTCTTTTTCTTGTTTTCGCAATCGGATACGTTTTTCGTGATTTTTTATAGCTATATACCGATAAATAGGATATGAATGTATACATCTACTCGCATTAATTAAGCGGCACATACATTCTTGCACGTATATGAGTACACACACCCGAACAGACACATTCAAAGGCAGCTCCACAGTCCGCGGACACGAAAAGTTGCGTGCTTTATTCAGACCTCCTCGGTATTTTCGAGGTCAAAAAGCAGACCA
>NW_009629976.1:0-2289 GCF_000690535.1 Cariama cristata
CTCCGGCAGCTCCTTGGCTTCTCCCAAAGCAACCCCTGGGAGACATTGCACATTTTCTCACCAAGCCTTTCTGGTTCCCACACAGCATTTATCAAAAAAAAAAAAAAAAAAGAAAAAAGCTGCAAGTTTGTGATCTGCTTGGATTCTGCTTTAATTTCCACAGTGCTCAGATCCACCTGTTGACATTTGGGGATTTTTCTACTCAGGTCTATGCAGCAAGAATAATAATTAAAAAAAAGTCCTTCGACGTGGCTATAACTACACCGAAAATTCAAAATGCATATTCTTAGTCTCTCGTTAGTCGTATTTAGCTGTGAGGTTAGTTATCCTTCTTTTTCCCATAAAGAGAGAAGCTTTTGCAGCTAACCATGTCTGACCGCTCGGTTCCCCAGGGATGGGTCTGCGGTTCAATGCATTTTTTCTTACTTTTCTTTCCCCCCCTTTTTGAGGTGGTGGTTTCCCGGGCACCACGTGCGATTGCTGTGGCTGGGAGGCAGGAGAGGTCCAAAGCCGTGCCCCGCGGGCAGGAGGGGCGAGAAGCCCCGGGCAACCCCGGTCCTTGTGCACCCCGGGGTGCAGGAGCCCTCTGCCGAAGGGTGCCCCAGCCCTGGCAGCCGTCTCCTGGCACAGAGCCCCCCTCTCCCCCCCGGTTTGTCCTTCCTCTGCGGGAAGGAGCTGCAGGGCTGGAGGGAAGTTCACGGCTGAGCCTGAATGAACACAGCTTAAGAGACTTAAAGGCCTTGAATCTCCCCTTCGGTGGGAGATTAGAGTGCATTTCTTCTCCAAATTCACACCAGAAGAAGTGAACTTCTTTAATCTCATTCAGGGCCTTGTTATCCTCTTTTCCGAGACTCATCCCGTTGAACGTGAAGCATCTCCAGGCGTTCCCCAGCGGTCCCCAACGCGGAGGTTAACCGCCCAGGAGAACCGGGGTGTCCTCTGCCCGCACGGGCAGCTCCCGTCGGAGGGATCTGTCTGCTGGGCATGAGGATCCGCTGCCGACACCGCGTCCGAGTTCACGCGACGGGCAGCGCCCGTGGTGCGTGGGCTCAGGTGGGTGCCGGGGGGAAGGTGGCCGCCTTCTACGGGCAGAAATTCCACAGCAGCTGGGACCTTGCCTTAAATCTTGGTGTTCTTGTTGACACAGGGACTGAATCGGAATTTAGGGCAAAGTGCCTATTAATTAATTTTATTGTGAATATTACTTGCACTCTGAGTCCAGAAGTTGTAACAGATAAGTGGACCCTTGCCTGCGGCTGGGTTGTGTGGGTAGACTGGAAGACGTCTTTGTGACTCCAGATCTGCTTTGATGGAAAGTACTTGAGGCTGTACTCCTCTTCAATTCACCCTTTACCATCCAAATTCCTTCTGCAAGCTGGAATATTTTGGAGCAGTTTTCAAACATCAAGATGCTTTAGCAATTAGTCCCCAGTTTCAGAAAACACTGAAAATCAGCGTTGGGCGAGTGCAGCATACAGAAACTCATCTCATTTTTTTCTACCTTAATCCTTAAAGACTAGCAAGCATTCCATACGAAATTCTCACTCTTCTTAAGAAGTGTCTTCTAAACTCCGAAACACTTATGGCACTGATCTCCAACCATTGATCGGCTGGAGTGGCAGTTGCAAGCAGCTCCCGTGAAGTTAATGTGGGTTCACGTTCAACCGAGTAAGTACCGGGGTGGTGGGGCGGCGGCACCAGCGTGGCTCCGACTCCAACGGGAACCTGTGAAGGAAAGGGCTGGGAATTTTGAAACTGAAAATTAGCACGCTCAAGCTAGAAAGAAATTGGAAATTTTTAACTGCAATCTGTCCTTAACATTTAGATAATGAAGTGGCAGTTTTTCTTCTCTAGCCTTGAAAAGAAGATCACATCTTAGAGCTCAGAGAGAAGTTACATCGCATCGCTGGGCGGCTGTCTGCAGCCTGTGATATAAGGGGACTTTCTCACCCTCAGGTACGTGAGCTTATTAATTTTTCCAGTGATCTGGTACTTCCCATGGATAACGGACAAGGTAGATGGCTAATTCCCTTTTTTTTCTTTCTTTTTTTTTTTTTTTTTTTGTGGAGGAAGAACAGAAGAACAGAGAAAAGTGGGGAAGAAAGGAAAGACGTAATAAGACATACTTTCATGTAGTTGCATTTAAAGAATCACAGAACACGTTTCTTCCATCTTCTGCAAAACCGCGGAGCATTTCAAAAGCACCCGCACATTCAAACGGACGGGAATACTGTGGTTCATACCTCTCTTCCATTGATCTCTAATTCTACCATTATCCAATGAAAAATA
>NW_009629976.1:2304-2539 GCF_000690535.1 Cariama cristata
GAGAACTAGATGTGCCACAGACAATCTTCAAACGGATGGCTTGGCGAGTGAGAGGAGGAAACGAAGCACTTAAATCTCTCATCAGATGTTCTGAAAATTATTTCAGCTGCTAAAAATGCTAAACAAATTTTTATTTCAAAGGATATGTTCCAAAATCTTCCCTTTTGATAATTGCTTTTTTTTAAACCATCTGTCATATATTTCATTCCAGTCCCCAAGGGCCAATGCTCCCCTC
>NW_009629977.1:0-2243 GCF_000690535.1 Cariama cristata
AGAAGGAATGCTCCATCCAGGGGCAACAGCGGATCCTTTCTCCGGTGCAGGGGTTGGAGCCGAGGAGTTTGTCGTAGCGGGGCTGTGGGAGCAGAGGCCCTGTGGAGAGCGGACAAGTGAAACAGCATGGGGAATGAGCTGTGTTCAAGGCCCTTGCCGACTGTCCGGGGATAAAACCCCAGGCTTCAAAACACCCTGGCCCAAGGGAGCGTGGAGGGCCGCAGGCTCGATCTGCCGGTCGCCCCAGGGCTGCGGGTGGGCTGGGATGGGGACCGGGACCTGCTCTCCCAAGGAGCCGCTCTCCCAGGCAGCTTCTGCCCTGAGCAACCTCTCTGGGCACGGAACTCTGTTTAAAGTTGGGGTTTCCCGTGTGCTCCCACACAAACCCCCGTGCAGAGGCACTGCCTTGCTGTGTGTAGCCCCGAGCTGACTCGGGCTTTAGTGAAATACCCCAACTCCCCTGAAGCAGAAGGGTTTCTAGGGGGTATTTTCCTCATCTGGGCTCTGTTGGCAGCTCCCAGACCCCAGCCGGGCGCTACGCAGGCTGACCACTCTCCTCTCTGCACTGGCAGACCCCTGCTTAATTGAGCCCTGTGCTGGAACTGCCAGGTATTTTCTTGGCAGGGAGATTTGCTTTCCGTTTAATTACTTTTCACTGAAATGGCATGTTTCTCGGCGGGGTGATGGGGGGAAGTTAGTCCTGCTGTTTTATTGATGCTTGGGGTAGGACTGCAAGGGAAAGTGGGTTGCGGGGCTCCGCAGCACTCGCTGGATTCATTAAAATCTCCTGTTCCTCCGTAAAAGCTCCGCTTGAGGAAGCCCGCCCCGAGCACAGCACGGAGAGGAGAAGGGCTTTCCTTTGTGTCAAGCGGAGCATGCGGAGAGCTGGGGAGAGGGAAAACTTGCAGCACTGGGGTCTGTGTGTAGCCCTGCATTTCTCCGCTGTACTGCTCAGCTGGCGAGGCTGCGGGGCTGTGTCTGCCCGGCCCTTGCGATTGGGAATAGCGGCCTCTGGTTTTTAAGGAATGAACCGAAACTCCTTGTTTTGTTGTGATGACTTACTGCGAGAGATATTTGGGGAAACCAGTTTGTTGCATTTTCTTTCCGTGAGCCGTTTGCTGCTGCCACTGGAGCAGGGGAGCTTGGCGTTTAATTAAAACAGCCCGAGCAATCTGAATCATAGACTTGCATGTTTTTAAAATTGTAGCTGTTCCTGTTGTGCTGAGTCAAACTGGTTTGTCGGGATTAAGCGTCTCCACCTGGGAGCCGTGCTGGGGGAAGGGTGCTGGGGCAGCCCCGGGGTCGGGATCCCCATTCCCAGCTGGCGGAGGCAGCAGAGTGGGTGCCAGCCTCCCCCCAAGGAGAACCTCGCGAAAGGAAGACTGTCCCCATGGGCTGCGGTGGAGCCGGTGGCTGCCATTGCCCGGAGCCTCCCCAGAGTTGAAGCCATAACGAGTTGGCGTCGCTTCTGGAACGAGTGTGTTCCCAAGCGAAGTGTTGGGGGACGGTGGGGATAGGGGTGCCCCTCCATGGCCAGGAAGCTCCTTTCAGGGAGCCAGGCACAGCCCCGTGCCCCTGGGGATGGGCTGCCATCTTGAAGGCCAGGCAGCCTTTTGCAGTGGCTCTGCCACCTGGCTAGGACGGTCCCATTTGAATTCGTGTTTTGGTTTTTTGTTGTGTTTTTTTTTGTTGTTGCTCAAAAACCAGTCTTGCGCTCAGGCTGGGGCGGGGCTGATGGCGCAGCATGGGCCGTCCCCTTGTGGAGATGAGCGCCATGCAAACACCATGGGGAGCCCAACGGGAGCCATTTTGTAAGGCGGGTGGGCGGCCTGCCTGCGGAGGGCCAGGCTCGGTGCGGCCTCATCCTCCTGTGCTTTGGCTTCAGTATCGCCCCCCCTCAGTACGGCCGTAGAGGCCTTGTGGTGATGTCGAGACCTTATGAGGCTGAGCTTGGGAGAGGGGCTGCGTCCCCTTCCCGCAGGGCCACCATTTCCAGAGGGGCTGCAGCCTTCCCCTGGCACCCGCTTTCCCCTCAGTGCAGCTGAGCTCTCCAGCCCATGCTCCCCAAGGTGGGAGGGAGCGAGCCCAGAGCCGGCTTCGCATGGCTGCACCTCTGAAGAGGGAAGGGAGCCATCTTGGGAAGAGGCAGAAGCGTGGCGGCAGGGCTGAGCGCCCACCCCATGGCCACTCTCCGCACGCGTGCCAGCGTGTGCTGAGCGGGGGTCCTGGGCTGGTGGGGGGGG
>NW_009629978.1:0-56650 GCF_000690535.1 Cariama cristata
CCAGTCGGAGCGGGGCGCCTTTGGGTTGGTTGGGTGGGTTTTGTAGTGAGGACATTGGCCCTTAGTTGTAAAGGTGTGGGAAGGAGTGAAACTGCCGGAGACGCCAGGTAAAGTTCAGCCCGTGAGTCTCCATCGGAGAAATGGAGGGCTGGTTTGTACGTGGTGGGGTTTTTTAATACTAAAATACTGTCCCTGTCATTGAGAAGGTCTTATTCTGAAAGTGTCAGAACGTTTCAGTTTGATGTTTCAAAACAAACTTTTTCAGATTTTCATCCTGAAGTAGACTTTTTTAATTTAAAAATGACTGGAGGTGGGCAGGGGGGTTGAGATTTAAGTGGCTCTCTAAAGAAAGTGAGGTTTTGTTTTGCCTTCTTCAGACATGCTCCATCAAGTTCCTCACGTTTCTGGACTCCATTTGTTTGAAAGGCCCACCCAAATTTTTCTCCAGCTTACCTTAATTAGAAACTTGTTTGTTTTACTTTGTTGCATAGCGCTGGATGTGTGATCTCTTGCAGTCCTGGAAGAGCTGGGATTTATGAGAGGATTACAGAATAGATCATGAACCGTGATTTAATTCTGCAAAGCCTTATACGTATACCTAGCTGTGGACACAGCAAGTAGTTCCATTGACCGTGATGGGGCTCTTCTGTGTCTGAAGCTCACAAGTGAAGGTCTTAGCAGGCCATGGTCCATTTCAGGGACCATAGAGAAGTTACAGCTGTGTGGTAATTGGAACAAGAAGGAGAAGGCAATGAAAGGACGACATGCTGTTTAAAAAAGAGCAACAGACAGTCTGACAGTCAGGAAGAATTTGTTATCAACAACCATATAGTTGCAGCTGGGGATCAGGGGTACTTCTGACAATCCCTTATTTTTCGGAAGCAACTCTTCTCTTAGTAATGGGTGCATTGTGTATGTTCTCTAAAAGCTTTTTCTTCTTATAATAGCTTTTGTTACAAAGCAATTTGCCTTGCATCACATTATTATTCAGTTCCATTTTTAAGTATGTGTCATTTTACACATATGTAAGCTACTGTGTCTTATAACAAGCTTTTTTTTTCTCCAATCTTAGATAATACATGGCTTCGCAAGAGGAAAAACAAGTTCAGCCCTTTGCAGACATCTTCGATGAAGATGAAGCTGAAAAATCCTTTCTGTTGTCCAAGCCCACTTGCTTAATTATCCTTGGAAAGCCAGTAAGATGTCTGATAGAAATTTTTTCTTCAGATATTCTGCTAACAATTTTACTCTTCCTTTCAAAACATTAGTTTAGGGATGCTGCCAAAAAGATCAGAGACCTACTTTTTAATCTTTTCCACTTTGCGAATCTTGCAGAGTGTGGTAAAGATTCTTATATTTAATGAGGCCAATTTTTGGCCTGAGTGACCAGGTAATTACAATTAAAAATGTTATTAAAAGTTATTACTGTACTTAAAAGTCACATGTTGCTCAGAAAGTTTCTTCTCTTTTCACATTGGCAACTGGATGGTTTTTATGTTATTTCAGTATTCTAACTTTTAAAACTTGACAGATTAAAGACATAAATAGGCATAAAAGAACCTTCAGGTTAATGTACTGACCTACAGGCATGCAGTGAGATATTAAATATTTTACCTTTAGTATTAAAACTTTGACATAATTATATGTCATATATTTGGGAATAACTGAAATCCACCAAGGTGTCTTGATAAGGAGATTTGTAATATATTTTAACTAAAATTCAACGCCTCTCTTTTTCTCAAATAATTTGTGGCCTGCTGTACTTAGGAAAATCTAGTGTTTTGTAATCCTAGACTTCTCAGATTTCCTTTTCTCAAATGTAGGAGACTCTACAGGTGGTTTTACATTAGTGCCTTAGTTTGCTGAAGGGGGGGGGGGCGTTGGTGCAAGTTTGCCTTCTCTCTGTGCTGATTCTGGTATGCACTTAAACACACCACTAGTGCCCTGAAAGCTGCTTTCCTCTGGAACGTTTCTGTTGCCCATGGAAGGTGCCTTCAGACCACCCCACTTCCAGTGTGAACAGAAGGTCCTCTAGCAGCTTACACTCTGCGTTTGTGTGTGATTCCGTTAGGTACCATAACAGAGCCTGAAATGACCATACAGAAATCCGCTTTGTGCTGCCTAGCAGGCAGAGGGATAAATGGTGTGCACCCAGAACTGGCAGTCAACCCAAACTTTAATGCCAGTTAACCCACCAAATCAAGCCCCAGTTCCTCTCTGCCCCACACCACGTACTAAGGTAGAGCCATCCCATGTGGTGCAGTATGCCAGCGCATAGTCACATGACAGTGGCAGATTATATAATGGGAAATGGCCATAGTCCTAAGATGCGGCTACGTTTCCTTTCTTCAAAGACTTTCAGTAGCCTGGAAGGCTCCCAGTCGCCAGTGTTTGCACAGGTCTGCATCCTTTCTTACTCCTTGGCTCCAGTTGCTGAGTAATGCTTGACTGCAAATCTTTATGTCTGACCAAACTGAGATAGGAGGCAGGGTGGTGTTCTGCAAGTGGGTGAGATGCAAACATCACAGTGAGACTGTATAAGGTGGTAGCCAACAGGTGTGCCTTATGGTCACCATGAGACTTGAAAGAGTGGATTCAGCTCAGTAGAAAACTACAGTGGACTGGCTCGCCCAGTTTTAAACAAACATCAGATTTCTAACGTTACATGAAGAAGGGAACTTTACATTTTTATAGACCAAACCAGCATAAAATAGTCATTGAAAGACAATGCAAAAAAGGTATAATGAATACATATTTTCATCTGAAATCATTGCCTTCAGTAGATGCTTGATATTAATACAAATTTTAACAAAGGGTTGAAATTGCACAGGCCTGGCCAAGAGGGCAGGGAATTAAATATTCTATTTTTATTATAATATCTTTTACTTATATGGTGGATGTGTAGAGCATCTATCTTATTTAAGATATATCTTTTAAGTTAAAAACATAGTGCCATTAAAGCAAAATCAAATATACATATTCTCATCACACCTGCAAGATGTAAGGTATGAGTAGGCTGGAGTGTTTGCTGATATGCTGTTAACTGGGAATGTGATTTATTTGTGGGGTTTTACTATTTTTTAATTACAAAATTTATCTAGGGCAAACACACTGTCAAAAAAAGGTCTTCTTGTATGCCCTTGAAAAAAGGGCATAATCCTAAGGGTTGGAAGATGGTGAGTTCTGCAGAATCCCATTCAGGTAGCGGTACTTTTAGAGGCCTTATTACTCTTGGTTATGTTGGTTCCTCAGGATGCATGTAAGTGATAAAGTAAACATTTTGTCAGTATCTAAACCAGATTTGTGGACTAACAAGGGCAGTTTTTACGCATTTGTGGTTTTAGTCAAAGAATACTATCCTCGTGTATCTTACTCAGAAATGGCTCAACGGGTTTGCGTCATAATTTGCTTTGAGACTGAAGATAATAAATTTCAGTCCTAAAGAGTTTCTCATAGAAATGTATGGGCAAATCATAGCTGAGTTTTAGATAGAGTTACTCAGAATCAAAGTCAGTATACTTTGGAGATAATTCACTGCAAAGGGCAGTAACAGTATATTAGCAATGCTAGGCAGTATAAAATAGAGGATGGTATTAAAGAGTGTTTGTCTTTGCCTAGTGCGTAACTCAGAGTCCCTAATCCTGATGGTAGCTTTTAATTGTTTTTATCATATGAAAATATATTCTTTATTGTGTAATATGTTTGTGGTTTTTTTTTTCCTTCTGCTTGTTTTTCTTTTAAATGTGTATTTTTCATTTTAAGGGTTCTGGAAAGAAAACATTAGCTAGAAAACTAGCACAAACATGGAAATGCATTTTCATAGAAGGTAAACATACATTACATTTGGAACATTGCATTGGCTTCATAATATCTTTTGGTTTAGAATATCCTCTCTGTTCCCTGTAATTCAAAATGGCATGTTTCTGATTGCAGTAAAGACTACCGATAAGGACCAAGTAACCATTTTGCCAGAAATGCAGTTGCTGAGAAATGACCTTTTAGTTATAGAGACTGTTGGGTTTTTTTTTTCAGAAGGGGATATATGTAACACATAATAATCAAATTCTATTCCCAATCCCGCAAGGTGATTCAAGTGACCGTTCTTGTTCACACGGAGGCAACTCATTCAACTCCAGAGAGCGCAGAGATTTTCCAATACAGACCATGAAAAAATAGGAGGATCTTTCCTTTCTGTTTGTGCAGTGCCTAATACAAGGGAGGATGTACTCCAGGAAACAGAAGCATAGCTTTTGTATCAGTATAAGTAATAATGGAAGGAATGGGAGCTGGCACTTTCAAATTTCTAAAACAGGAATATCTGATGGCTTATTTCAGAAGGTATAGTTAATTTTTCCCACCATGCACTTACCAGAATACAAGATATCATTTCATTTCTAGGCCATCCAGCTCCATTTCTGACAGTCCCTTTCATCAAAGATTTTTGAAGATCTGTGGAGTAAAACCTGTAGCTTATAACATTATCTTATTCCCTGTCAACACATCACTAGAGATTTTTCTTTCTGTTTTGAGGCATCTTGGCAAGAAAGTAGGTTCCTACAAAAAATAATTAAGTCTCTGGCAGTTTTCTTTTGTATTAATTTTGTCAGCAGTAACTGAAAAAATAGGTAAAAATCTGTAATTTTTTTAAAGTCCTGGTAGTATTTTTGTATCTGTGACATTATAATTCACAAATCTTGATTCATTCACTTAAGTTTTATGAAAAAAGAAAACTTTTCTACCAAATTTGTCCTACCAATTTGAAGGCTAATATAATATTTTTAAGTAGAAGAAAAGAAAGCATATAATAACCTTAACTATGAAGCAATTTCTCGAGTGCCTCTTTGGGGACACCAAGTTATAAATCTGATTTATGGTATATATGTGTACAGTTGTTCTGATTACGAACTAACTCTTTATATTTTCATTACATTTTTTCTATTAAATGTGTCCCCTGGTATTTTTTATTGTTCTAATAAAAGCCCTCTAGTGGATGGTGTAACACTTCATATTCCTGTGAATATGTAGGGTTATATATCAGATGAAGTATCTTTTATCTTATGCTGAAGCTTTGGAATTATAGTATGGTAACATTCAGTTTTAAAAATTACTTTTTTGACTTATATAAATATAGAAATTTTAATTCATAGGATTGCCTAACAAAAAATTAATACCTGGTCCAAAACATAGATCAGACGAAAATTGGAAGGGACCTTAGGTATGTACTTAAGCCAATCCATGCTGTTTGAATGTATTTAAACCATTACTGAAAATGTCTATCAAATTTCTTTTTAAAAATCTGTAGGCAGTCTCTCTGTAACACAGTCTTTGCCATTAGAAAGTTTTTCTTAATAACTGATGTAAATCTCACTTATTGCATTTTTATGCCTTATTTCCAGTAGATTCAGAGAATTATTATTTTCTTCTTTTGCTCATGATATTTCTTTTAATATTCTTTTGTCTAGTCTACCCACACATGTGTACACACACACACTCCTTCAACTTTTGCTAATAGTTTTTTTTCATTTTCCACATCAAAAAAGAAAGAAACAAAGAAATTAAACATACTTAAACATGAATAATTTAGCTCAGAAAGGACCTCCAGAGGTCATTGAGTCCAACATTCCACTCAAAGCAGAGTCAACTAGAGAAGGTTGCTCGGGGCTGTGTCCAGTTGAGTCCAGAATTACCACCAAGGACAGAGACTCCACCACCTCTCTGGGCAACACTTTCCAATGTTTGACCACCTTCGTGATGGAAAAATGGCTTCCTAATTACCCCATTGGAAGTTCTCATGTTCCTAGTTGTGTTTGTTGGTTCCTGTCCTATCTGCACTCTGTGAAGACAGTGGTTCTGTCTTTGTGCCTTCCCAGTAAGTAGTTCTAGACAGCAGTAAGAGCTGTCCTGTTTTCTCCAGGCTGAACAAGGCCAGTTCTTTTGACCTCTCCTAGTACATTCAACACTTCCAATCATCTTGGTGCCCTCCACTGGACTCACTCCAGTGTATCAATATCTGTCCTGTGCTGTGTTATTTATTTAAAAAAATAATCCAAGATAGAGAATTATTAAATAGGAAAGGTGTTCACAGCCTTTTAATTTGATAGAATGCTTTCTATCCATTTATCCAATGAATAGGTCAATACTCATAAAACAGGGCCAGGGTACATGTACAGTGCTGATTTTCAGTTGTCTGTATTGTTTGTTAGTTCATTCCTTGTCTCAGTTTTAGCCTATGGCAAATACTGCTCTCCCGAACTCTCATTCATAGTATGAAGGATAGTATGCACAACAGTCATCATTGTAGGCACAGTTTGAAAACAGCCAATATGTTTTGAGAAGAAAGATTTTAGCTGTGTAGGGCTGAGCCACCTGGCTTCAGGACCTTTCCCTGGCCTGTTTTATTAGTAAATAAATGTAGCCTTAAGAGTCACTTTTGAAAACTTCTGATAAGTGTCTGTTTATTTCAATGGTACAGAAGTGTGAAAGACTTACAGGATCATTCTGCTATGATGTCACTGTCCACAGAGACAAAGGGCAGGTCTTTTAATTTGATGGGTGTCAAATTTAGTATTTATTTGATTTTAGATAATTGGACTATATAAGGAGTAGGGTTTTAAGGGCTTTTTTAAAGCCGATGGGTTTGTGTGTCTAAACAGTTCTTTTTCTAAAACTTGCTTTTAAAATTTGGGAAGCGTTAGAGCTCAAATACTCATCCCTGGATTACACAGTAGTAATGCTGATTTGATGTAAATCAGTAGTTAAAATAATCCTGCAAGGCTACTGTTGTGCATTTGTCTGTAGTATCTATATGGTTAAATTGGTGGGAAAAACATCTACCTAGACATTGCCAGAAGGCACCAAGTTCTGGATGGACAAAATATAATAATGGCCCTAAATATAATGGCTGTTCATTCAAAAATAGTCTGGTTGCTTGGAGCACACACACCTACTCCTCTGTGTGTGTGTGTGTGTGTATGTATCCTCATGTACATGTCTGTATATAAAATAGTTTTTATCAATTGCTTTAATTTTATTCTGTCTGATGTGCTTCCTCAGCTTTGGAACTAATTCAAATGAATATTCATGAAGAAACAGAATATGGGCTTAAGGTAAAAGTCTAATGTTCTAGTAAGTTTTGTTACATTCTGAACAAATACGTATTGTATAAGATGTATGTTTTGTATTTTATCTTAGTGTCAAGAATTGCTTTTCAAAGGTCAAAGTATTCCTGAAGAACTGGTTACAGAAATGATTCTGAAAAAGATTGAGTCACCAGAAGTTGCTCATTTTGGTAAGTATATTTATAGCCTAAACTTAGAATGAGCTAGCTATAATTTTGACACACTTTGCATCCATTACTGCTCAAATATAGTTAAGGAGGTAATCTTAAAGGTACAGGAGCAGGCTGTCCCAATGTCCTGTAAGATGAGCCGACAGGGAAGAAGACCGGCCTGGTTGAACGGAGAGCTTTGGCTGGAATTCAGGAATAAGAGCAAAGTTTACCAGCTTTGGAAGAAGGGACAGGCAACCCGTGAAGAGTACAAAGATGTTGTCAGGGCATGCAGAGAAAAAATTAGAAAAGGAAAAGCCCAGCTAGAACTCACTCTGACCATAGTCATAAAAGACAACAAAAAATGTTTTTACAAATACGTTATAAAAAATTTAGTGCCAGCTCCTGCACTTCAGTCACAACAACCCCATGCAACGCTGCAGGCTTAGGGATGAGTGGCTGGTGAGCTGCCCAGCAGAAAGAGACCTGGGGGTGTTGGTCGACAGCTGGCTGAACATGAGCCAGCAGTGTGCCCAGGCGGCCAAAAAGGCCAACGGCATCTTGGTTTGTATCAGAAACAGTGTGGAAGCAGGACTAGGAAAGTGATCATCCCTTTGTACTCTGCACTGGTGAGGCCGCACCTTGAATACTGTGTTTGGTTTTGGGCCCCTCACTACAAGAAGGACATTGAGCTGCTGGAGCATGTCCAGAGAAGAGCGACAAAGCTGGTGAAGGGTCTGGAGAACAGTTCTTATGAGGAGCGTCTGAGGGAGCTGGGGTTGTTCAACCTGGAGAAAAGGAGGCCGAGGGGAGACCTTATTGCCCTCTACAACTACCTGAAAGGAGGTTGTAGCAAGGTGGAGGTCGGTCTCTTCTCCCTGGTATCCAGCGATAGGACAAGAGGAAACGGTCTCAAGTTGTGCCAGGGGAGGTTCAGGTTGGATATTAGGAAGAATTTCTTCACTGTAAGAGTCGTTAGGGATTGGAATGGGCTCCCCAGGGAGGTGGTGGAGTCGCCATCCCTGGAGTTGTTCAAAAAATGCTTCGATGTGGTGCTTCGAGTCATGGTTTAGTGGGTTTAGTAGGCATGGTGACGTTGGGTAGAAGGTTGGACTTGATGATCTTTGAGGTCTCTTCCAACCATAACGATTCTATGATTCTATGATTTTGTATTAGACAGTAGCAGTTTTTCTTGTGCTCCTCGGGTTGTGGAATATCCATAAACTGAGAGTGTATTTAGGGATTACTTTACCAATATGGGAGATCAGAAAGTGTCATACCAGTCCTATGTTGTGTTAATTTTGAGAAAATGAATTTGCCCCAGATTTTAAGTGTTGCTGTGACTCTCATTTGACAATATTATCTGGTTAGAAAAGTTTCAGGATTTAAAATGCAGATTTTTTTTTCTTCAATAGTTCTATAACAACAACAACAAAAACTCAGCAGCAAAAATATTTTAAACATTTAAAATAAATTCAATGAGAAAGAAGGAAAACTGATTATTGAAAATTCAAAGTATTACGGTCGTCTTTTTTTTTTTCTTCTTACAACATTGTTTATTCCTTTGCATTTTGTCACTGAGAGTAAGTTAGATGAGAATAGTATTGGTAGTGGTAATAATTCTTCTTTTTGAGGAAAGATTATGTTAATTGAGGCTGTTAAGACTAGTGCTGCAGATCTTGCTAGAGTCTGAACCTGCTTTCCTGAAGAGAAAACAAATATACTGCTAAGTGGAAAGAAAGTAAAAGAAAAGGTAGTTTCTTTTTCTGGTGCTGACTTTTATTTGAAATTTCCATTATAGAAGAGAGACAGGCATAGTACCAAGAAAATGTTAAGTTTCTACTGCTCTGAAAACTAGCACACATCTACAAACTTTCAGTTGCAATGGTTTTTGTTCCTTCTCTAGTCCAAGACTCGACAATTTTGCAAAAGATGCAGCTATGCAGCCTTTCCTGGTGAAACTAGGCTTTTAAAACAGTAGGCAAAAGACAGAGCAATAGGGAAGAAATGAAAAAAGGACATGATGAGGAAACAAAAATTTGAGGGAAGAAGTAGCAGCAGAAATGCCAGTCTCTTAATCCATATGTCAGGACTTTAATAAAAGCCTGAAGAGACATCTGTGTCATGTGAGTTCCCCTCTTTGAGTCAGTCTGGTGGTGAATTCCCAAGATGTGTGTATCACAGAGGACCACAGAGATCCTAGAGGCTGTAAACATGACTATAAAGTTGATTAAAGTTTGGTTCTTATAGCCAAGCCGTTTTCTGTATTACAGATGCCCCAAAGTAGCGAGGAATAGAATAACCTATATCCTCACTGTTTTTCCTACCAGCTAGAACTCATCTCCAGAACTAATTTTTGTTAAGTATTTTCTTGTTCTACTGACTTTTTGGTTAGCAACTATTATGTTAATATAATACTGGAAAAGTTTAAGTAGGCTTTAAGGAGCTGATCAGTCAATTCGCTATTAATTATTCGTTAAAGATTTTAGAAACAGTGTTGTATGAGAGGCTGAGTTTTTTACTTTTAACGTTTGTTTTTAACATTGTAAAATACAAGTCTCTGAACAGTACACTGAATAAGGAGTTCTTTTCAATTATATTCTTCTATAACTTTTGCATCTATGGATAGTAGCTCCACAAAGAAGGAGGAGTCTTCAGTCCTAATACCTCTTGCAAAGACTGCTGCTATGGTTTTGTGCTGCATAGACTTGCAATTAAATGTAATCACATAAAATTCTAAGCATTTGGAGCATGCACCATTTCTCTAAGGGAATCTTATCATTATTAGGCTAAAAAAAATCCACCCGATTCTTGTTTAGTCTCTCATTCTGGCCTTATGAATATTGAGTTCCTTGCTATACAGTAGTTCTTACTGCACTGCGTGCAGCCATTAGTAGTTACAGTACTCTTCTAGGAATTTGAAGCCACAAGTTCATCTGTGGGGCTGAACACTCTAATACTAGGAAAAAGGTATTATTGCCACCATGCTTGTCATACACAGTCGGTGTCTGTTTGCTAAAGAAAACTCAGCATTGTCAATCCTGAGTGAATGGGCGCTTACCAAGTTAGGTGCCTCAGTATGCATGTTGTGTGTGCATAGTGCCTCCTCCTGAGAGGATTTAACATCCAGGTGCAACGAGTTGTTCCCTCTCCCTTTATTGCCCATATAAGTGAAGACCTTTAAAGGTTGTATAAAAAGCCTAAACTCCTTGTTTAAGTGCTTTGTATCACAGAGTGGCTACTTTTTGCAATGCCTTTTACAAACTCTTAGTGGCAAAAATCGTCACTAAAAGCTTGTTACTTTTTAGGTGTTGCAGTGTCTGAGCTAGGCACATGAAGCAGGTGGTCTGAGCATGATCTTTAATGTCTACATATTTCTTACATTTCTTAACAGAGTTAACAAACTTTGAAAGTCCTGTATCAAGTTGAAAACAACACACTTTTTTGTCTGTATTTCATCTGAAGTAGACATGGGTGCACAATTTTTTTAATTGTGTTATGTCATGTACATGGTTTAAAATAGTGCCACTAAATAGATGTATTATTCAAAGGAGATGAGTATAACTAGTCCTATATTTGACATAACCTTCTAAAAGATATATTTAATAAAATTTATTTGGCAGGTTATGTTCTCAGTGGATTTCCTTCTCTCTCAGAGGAATACATGACTGTTTCACAGCAAATAGAGAAAATAAAGAATCTAAAATTAAAACCAGATTTCCTGATTAACATTAAGGTAATGTCATCTTGAGTAACTTGCTAGTAATTTTCCTAATTATCAGCAGATTCATATGTTGCATAAGTCAAGAGATGATATTTTCACCTGTGCATTTGAGTATAGTATTTGTTGAGGAATAATAAAATGTTCTCTTTTATATTGGAATGGAATTACACTAGTTTGTAAGTTAAAGCATCCATTATAAGCATTGCTCATGTAAAATAATGAACGTTTCCTAAAACTTCAGTAGTAGTTACAGTCTTTGCACCTCTACCAATTAGAAGATACAGATTTTCAAGAAAAGAAAACTTTGAATAACATTATTATTAAGGGATTTCAGGTACATGTACATCTGCGATTCATGTATTTCAGGAAGAAGCTTTTCACATATGAAAGTTACAAAGCAAATTGGTTTATTTTTTAATTACTAATTGTGAAACTGCCTCTTAGTCATTACTAATTCATCTCATTTACAAATCTCCTTTTCTTCATAAGTAGTAAAGTGACATAGCAGGTACTTTACAAAACTGACTCTAATATAACCAGAGAAACGTAAATAATTGTTAGTGTAGGATTAAGAGGACTTTCTCAATGTAACTTAAAAGAATGGACTTGCTGGCTACATCCATATTAGTAAATAAAACAAGGCAAGAGCGACTCTTCAGACATCAGGCCAACTGCTTTGGCAAAACACAGCTAACCTGCCTGGTTAGTCAGCGCGGGGTGGCCGTGTCCGAACTGCCCACGGGGAAGGCCCTAGGCCTGTGCCATTCTCCAGATTATGCCCAGCTATTCACCAGGGGGAATACTAGCTCGACCACACCAAACTTTGCCAGGCTCCATGCAGACAAAGTAACAGTATGTATAATCATGAACAAGGGTTCTTGCATTGTTTTATTTATTAGCAACTAGATTATTTCAGTCTTTTATTCTGAATGTGCAGAATGAGCTGCTGAGGCAACTCTGAATACAGCCTCTGGTGTTGTGCTCCATTCTTATTGGGATTTTAATTCTAGTTGTCATATCTATGTGGTTTGTCAGATGATAAGCTTCAGTGCATGGACCCAGTCTATCACTTTGCCAGATTTAAGTTCATGTGTGTTTTAATTCCATACTTTTGAGACTTAAGTTGTTTGACCATGCATAATGAAAATTTATGAATGCCTACTTCAAACCTTTTTTCCTGTGTTCATGGAAAGATCTTAAAACATCAGAGAGACATATTTTTGTGCTGCTTTTCAGACGCTTCTGATTTTTTCAGCTACAGAAAGTCAATCTTTGTTTTAATACCAGATAGTGAGAAATCCCAGTTCTTAAGAATATATGTAGTATAGTTTCATATGGAACAGTACAAATAGAAGAGTGATACTAACCACACTAGGCAGAAAACAGAATACTTGACTTCATGTAGTTACATCATCTTCTCCTCCAGGAAGAAGACTGAGACTGAATGCTCATTAAAAATCTTTGCCCCAAAGTCAAATGAATAATTTTGCCTTTTATTTCAGTGGGTTCAAGCTGTTTTCATGGATATGACAGAATTGTCACCATTTTCGTTATATCAAAAAGAAACGAAGAAGAGAGATTCTAGATAGCTCTGGAAATAATGAAATACTGTTATTAGCAGACCAATTTAGAGAAATTTTGTCTCTCCAAGAAGGACAGAAAATGCACCTTTGAAAAAACCACCATATCTGATCAAATTTCTCCTTCTCTATTTCAAAATGTGCTATGTTATATAGCAGTCATGTCAGCCATATGACTCACCATAGAAATACAGAAATATCCTAAAGTACTGTAATACTACAAGGGATACCTCAGGAAATTAGTGTAATGGGCCTATTGCTAGCAATGGGATCTCAAAATAAGTCTAGTGTGCCTGTTGCTAGCAATGCGATCTCAAAAACTATATTTTCTTTAGAAATCAGTTCTCCATTTCTGTAACAAGTTGACCTTAACAACTACAATATTTTCTTGTTATCTCAGGTTTTTCATATATGTTTGAAGGGTAGGTATTAGTGATTTAGAAAGGAAGAATGATTATTATTTTTTGTTGTGCCCCACCCCCAATTCCATAGTAGAATTTTAAGATACCCATCTTAAGACCTCTTGGTGATCTGGAGACTCCAAGTGTGTATTGATGCAAGTACAATTTAGGACAGGTCAGATAGAAGCTTTATTAACTGTAATCATAGTGAGCAAGCATTCAGACAGCATGGATGGACTCCCTAAGCAGCTTGCTAACAGCCACTATGCTAAGAAGGAATCAAAGAGTACATAATGTGACAATGTAGAAATAAGCCTATAGGAGTGGCACACCCAGTATTATCTTAGCTCAGAAGTGGGGAGGCAGAAACAGTCACAGACTGTTAGCTTTTAGTTGAAAGGAATGTTTTAGTTACAGCGAATGTTTTAGTTAGGATATTTAGTTAGGAATGTTTTAGTGAGAATAAACTTCTTAGGCAGACCTCTGAAATCTTAAATATTAATAATTTTACCACCACAGACTACATCCAGATTTATCTGTGTTTAATGTTAAACTAAATTTGTGTCTGCAGGGCTTTTTATGGAAACACCTTTGCTTACTCTTCCAGAGTTCCAAACAGCTGAACTCCTTTAGCCTCTGATGCAATGGCACTATGCTTTTGGGTAATAGTAGAGCTCTGAGAGGTCAGAGGCACCTAGTAAAATTGACTTAATCTCGTTCAAGTCCAAACCACTTTGGCATTAATTGCAAATGCAATCACAAGCCTGTCTGCAAAATACTTTTATCCATAAACTACACCTACACTTGTTATACTACAAGGTATAACTTGCATGGTAAAATGTGCTCAAGTAGTGGCTACACTCCTGATACGGAATGTAAAATGCTGTTGGGGAAAAACTATCCAAGTGTTCAAGACTTTCTTTAATATGTGCTGCTTTTGAAAATTTTCTGTATACTCAGAATGTTGTTGGAGAAGAAGTTTATGAATCCAAGTATTTGCCAAACAGATTCCTATCCCCCATTCTGCAGTTTCAGGAAAAATAATATTATTACAGCAGTACAATGAACACCTGACTTCCTTTTAATTATTTCTTGCTAGTGTTCAGATTATGACTTATGCCAAAGAATATCAGGACAAAGGCAACACCCTGATTCAGGGCAGATATATCAGAGGAACCAGTGGGATCCTAACATTATTGAAAAGCATAAGAAAGAGAAAGATCAGCATGAAGAAGAGAATGAAGAAGATGAAGAGCAGGAAGAAGAAGAGGTAAATATTGCTAATTTCTAAACAGTGCAGAGTATTGTAATGTACTCTAGACAAAGGAGAACAAATTCCAGTACTCTAAAATATCACCATACTACATTATGAATTAGTTTTGCTCAACTTTAATCTTAATTCAATTTCTGTTCTGCTTTAAGAGATGTGGGATAATACTTAAATGGTAGGTTTAAATGACAGCAAATTGTGATTATTGTATAGCTTAACTTGGATTAAGTCTCTAATTCAGGAGTCACTGAACTGTTTCTTGCCATAAGTTAAAAGGGTGGATCAGGAGAGTGGTGACTCTATATTGTCTGTTTCTTGGTCTAAGCAAATAAAAGAGTTCTTCAGTTTTGTATATTGTAGCAAGTTTTACTACTATTTGCAGGATACTAGCTTGTTTTCTGCTTTTGGTATTAGACTACTTCAAATGGATTTTCTTTTTTTTTCATTAAGGTATTAGTTTTTAATTCAGGTTGAATTGTCCTGGTTTATAATGCTGCCCGGAGACTTATCAATGCAAGTTCCAGGCACATTCCTCTCAATTTGCAGAAGCTACACTTCATCATGATAGGATCATGGTCAGCAATCACTGGACTAATACTCATTGCAATACTCTGAAAAATTACTTTATTTACCTTTAAGTAAAGACAAAAATTATTTTAGTACATTATTTTATTTCTGTATTGTGAAATATTTAACTTTTCATTCTGCAGGCTGCAGAAGATCCACTTATGATGTCAGAATTTTTGCATCAATTAGTGCAGAGGCCTGAAGATATTCTTGAAAATGCAGAGGAAAGAGTTGGAATGTATAAGGCTATAATGCTTCATCCTTTAGAAGTAAGAAAAAACAAAACAGTATGATGATGCATACCAAAAGATTTTTTAAAATATTTTGCACTGTTTTTCTTTAGTTTGAAATTTGTTGTATGGAAGTGGGCACAAGGCATGATACAATATATCCTCAAATTCTGAAATTCATACTGAAATCAACGATACAAAATTGTCATCTGTAGGTGTTGTTTCTACTCTGCAGTCAAGATAAAGTAATCCACTTCAAGTTTTAAAAGCGAAACCATACTTGCCACCACAGACGCTTCCTAAATCTAGGAAGTGAAATATTTGAAGAGTCCAGTGTATCTTACTTAGGCTTCACTAATGATGAATGTATTAGTGAGCATACTTAGTGGTCCACTAATACATTAAAAGAACATAGGCATCTATCATTGGCCCAGGTAGAGGTTGAGATGATGAAATTGAAAAAAAAGCTTATAAGATGTGCAGTTTGCACGGAAATGGGATAGGTAGAAAGAACGTTGGAGAACAGAATTTGATTTCTTGATAAGTTGTTAGGATAGAATTGAGTAAAAATAAGTGTGAAATGCTACAGTTAGGGAGGAAACCTAATGAACAACTGCAACATGTGAAATAATTGGCTAGACCTCAGTACTGCAGACAGTCTGCAATCTGTGAGGCTTTAGTTAGTCATAAACTGAGTCAATAAATGTGATGCTATTGTACAAAGGCAAATATTATGGATGTACTAATAGGACCATTGTATATAAGAGAAACACAAACTATTATCGTCTCTGTAGAAGAGTATTAGAAAGAAGTAATTAGTTATTACTATTTCTACCAAAGATAGGACAAATAATTTCATTTATAGTATAGAAGACAGACTAGATGCAAGGAAATGAACTGTGACCATAAGTGTAGTGAAGAACTGGAACAGATTACCTACAAAGTTGTAAAGTCACCTTCACTAGGCTTTTTCAGGGCTGGGGTTAGACCAGCATCTGTCAGGAACGGGGTGAGTATTCTCAATCCTCAGACAGAGACACTAACAACAGACATGGGATGTCTATTTTAGTTTAATATCTTATTTACTAATGGGAAATTTGAAAATAAGAAAAAATCAAATATATTGTTCAAATTTTACAAAAATTGAGAGTCAGGACCAAAATGAAAACATCGTTCTCGTGGCTGGTATTTCAAAGAAATCTGTTAATTGACATTGTCACCATTTTCCAGCAGAGAATTAAGGTAGTTAGACAATTAGAAGTTGAATTCAAACACAAAATGTTACTGTATCTTGATTCTCTGTAGCTCTCTTGCATTTGAGCTAGGATATCTAACCTGTTTTCTGAACTCATTGTAACTCCAGTTTTGGAATTCTCTGTGTTTATCCATGAGCAAATACAAGTTTGTATCCAGAAGATTTTATAAGTCATCAGTACAATGAATCTTGGTTTTGCTGAAGTCCACAGGAGTCCAGCCTTTGATATGTATAGGAACAGAATGAGCTTCAGTGTCATTATCTGGTTAACTATACTCAATTGATGAGTATGTCTTTGTTCTTAAACAGGACTTGATGGCTGAACAGGATTGTCAATATGTTATTGAAGTGGATGGAAATCAGAAACCAGATGATCTCTTTGTAGTAAGCAAGCTATGCCCCAACTTAGTTAACCTCCACTAGAAAATAATTTCTCAATTCTGTGGATTGTTTCTTTATTAAGGTGTCAGCAAAATTTTAAGTTGTGTATAAAAGTCATTAATTACTATTAGAAAACTTGACCTTTGAAATGCTTGCATTTTTTTTCTCTATTAAAACCGTTATAAGATTCATTGCACTGCTCCCAGACTTACATATGTTATATGAGAATATTTTCAGGCAGGCTGTAAACTCTTTTGTATTGTATCCATCTGGTTTTAGCACTTTATTTTGTGTATCAGTGTAAAATATCATTATTAACAGGAGAAATGAAAATATTTTCAGTATGATTTATTTACAGAATTAGCTTATTTTGTGCCAGTGTCTAAAATAATGACAAATTTTATGACCTTTGATACTGTTTTACAGTAAAATAGAAGACACTTCATTCTTTTAACAATTCTGCTGAGTGCTTGTGTCTAGATTTTTAGCTCATAACATAGCCACTCATTCTCCCTATTAAAAAAATATAATGATAAAAATTGAAGATAAATAATCTTATCCTCTGCCTTAGAAATAAGAGTTGCTTCAAATCAGAACCTAAATTATGGGGTTGAAAATGAAGCAAGAGATCGTCTTTGACAATGTAGGAGGTGAGCTGCTCCTGCAGTTTCTCCTCTGTTGTTTGAAACAAATTGAATCAATTATAATTCTGTAAGTATTATTTCAATTTATGCTTAACTTTACTACCAAGAGTAGTCCTATGGGAAAAAACCCACTGATTTTGCATAGTTGGAACATAAAATTTCCTCATTTATGATCTGTTTGTGAACCTTACAACAGAAAATTTATAGTAAAGGCAATCAAGTTGTGTAAAGATTCCAAGCATTTCACCTATAAGTCAGGCAAAGACCTATTACAAAACTAGTCCAAACATGACACAATTTGCTTTCTCATTTCAAGAACACTTGCATTCAAACAAGATTATGTTCAGGAAATACTTCAGTTAAATTTAATATCATCTGATTCTCATTGGCAGACATCTGGTTTAAGTATCTTTTAAAATAAATTACCCAAATTTTATTACTTCCAAGTGTGCATAATCTGATCTCCTAAAGAGACTTTCCTCCTTTTCAGACTGGAGCTCATCTGAATACTTCCACTGCTTTGTGGGAAAGAATCCTCACAGCCTATTCTTTTAGAAGGCTTGGGATTCACAGCATAATGAGGAGATACAAAGGCTGTGATTCAGCATTTTGCACTGCCTGTATCTACCAAATAGCTTCTTAAAACTCAGCTCAGTAACTAGCATGACTCCAAGCTAGAAACCGGGCCTTAATGTATATGTAGACATTGTATAAATAATAAGTTACAATTTTAAAAATACTTTGGGGATCCTTTCGCATCACAAAAGCAGTTTTGACTGGTACTAAGTCAAGAGTTATTTTCTCTTCAGTCAGTGGTAGTTCGACTTCAATCTCTGGGTGTTCGAAATGGAGCTCCTATAACCAGACTTCAAAGTCGGCAAGAAGAAATGCTGGAGGGATTGGAAAATGTAAGTGTGCTTTTCTAAAACATGATAGAGTGTAATAATTATAAAAATATTTTTTATTTTCTGCTGTAAGCTTATATTATAACATCTTTGTTTCACAGCAACCAGTTTGTTTTACCATGTAATAAGGGCATTTTTTGAGCCTTGATTTTCCAGAAATGTGAATTTAAGATAATTCTGGGACTGAAATCCACTTAAAAGAGTACAAAAAGAAAAAAGTCTGTGATTAAAAAAATAAAGGTAGACGATTATAATAAAATTTTGAACAAAATGTTTATTTTAGCAATAGAGGAAGAATTAATTCGTTCTAAGAAAATAAAGAAACTTTAGCCAAAGGATAACAATTTCAGCAGCTGACGCTTAGCTCTGTCTTTACTCTTTTCCTGAATGAGAAACAACATGCTAATACAAAGTTAGCAACATCCTGCATAGCTGAAATCGCCTATGTTCTATGTCCTGAAACATTACAAATTAGTGCTGAATTTTGCTGAATCATGACAATTATAATTTGTGTCCCTTCCAGATAAAACTGAAAACCAGAAGTCTTTCATAAGTGTCTTTACCTATATTTACTTGCAGTCATCTTTCCTATTTCTTAAACAAAACTTTGAATATATGTGTATCCCCAGTACTGTAACTGGGAGACTCCACTGTACATTTTCAGAGAAACAGCCCCCCCCTTCACTTTTCTGTTCTCTCAGTTCCTGACCAATTCACAAGTGAAAGACTTTCTGTGTCAGAGGTCATCTGTATTTATTATTTAATTAGTCTGTATGTTTGTGTTAATCTCTGTGTAAACTTTTAGCATCCACAGTATTTGGGGCAAGGAGTTCTGCAGCTTAACTGGACATTATACACAGAATTGCTTCCCTTTGTGTTGAACCTGCCACCTTTTAGCTCAGTGTCCTCTAGTTGTTGAAATGCAGAAGTCAGTAAATAGTTCTGTTCTCTGTATCTGCCCTCTAATAACTCATTATTTCAGACTTCTGTCCTGTTCTTACGTAGCTGTCTTGTTCCTGGACCGAGGAGTTCCAGTCAACTTAATCTTATTTCTTCTTATATGAAAATGTTTTTGGTTATTGATCAGTCATATTACCTTTTTCTGAAACTTTTCCAATTCTGCTCCATACTTTTTGAGATTAGGGTAGCAGAATGCACGTAGCAGTAAAGATGAGGGCAGGATTTATACAATTAAAAAATAAACCTTTATCTTCTATTCTCTCTGCTAAATATTCCTAACATTCAGGTTAGTTTTCTGACTGCTCTTGGGCATTGACCAAATGTTTTCATGGAAGTATGTATTATAATTCCAAGATCTATTCCTGAGTAGTGACAAGTCAATGACAACTCATCATTTTCTGTGTAAAACTACTATTTTAATGCTTGGTTTCCTAGATTCTGAAGGCCTTTCTGCAGTTCTTCACAGCCCGCACTTGTCTGTATTATTCTGAATAATTTAGAGTCACCATAAACTTTAGGATTCACTCATTGTTCACCTTCTGTAAAAGATCTATTAAACTTAGTCCTATCACATGACATTTCTGCATGCCTAAAAGAGATATTTTTGGCCTTCCTATTCCCCCACACAGACCATAGTCCTTTTTTCATACCCTTTAGAAGAAATCTTGCTGATTTTCTGTCATCTTCAATAAGTGGCTGATTTGTACCTCTTTATCGTTTTAAACTTCTGAAAATAATAAAGCCTACAGGAACTATTTTAAGTACTATTTTTATTAAATAAACTTGAAAAACTAAACAGTTTCTCCATAAAATTGTCCTACATTTTTTGAAATATGTAATTTTTAAAAAATATTCTAAACAGCGTGATGTGGGTTTCTTTTTAGGTTTGTTTATTTTCCAACAAAATATTTCAAAAAAGGCTAAGAACAAGGCATATGTAGCTTGAGACAAAAAATTACATATGCTGTTATTGCTGTTTTAATAAACAGGATGAACTTTTCCGGCTTTTGTCATCTTACAAACTAATAGCACACAGATATCGATGGCGTAGAAGCAAGTGGGGGCAAGCATGTCCTGTGGCTCTAAAGGAAGGTGATATTGTAATGGGAAAGCCAGACTTGGCTGTCAGGTTAGCAGAATTTGACCCTTATTATTTTTATTTCGATTTTATAAGGTAACTGTCTATATCTGTTAGCTTCTCTTCTGTTTTAAGTTTTCTAGGTAAAATGTATGTACTGTCATCCCCAGAGGCATTGAAAACATTTATGTTGAATCCACGGCCTTACCTGTTACCACCAATGCCACTTCCTCCTTGTAAAGTACTAGTGTTTGGTCCTCCATTCTCTGGAAGAACAACTATTTGTAACCTAATTGCACACAAATATAAAGGAAAGGTAAGTTTATAAATGTTTTACATAACAAAGGTGTCAGCTGAGGCTTGGGAATCAGTTAAGCACATTCTTATTGCTGTTGTATTGTTTTAACATACACATTGCGAACATATGGATTACAGAGGAAACAGTAATATTGTGAAAATCATTTATATAAATAGCTAAATTTCAAAAATATTTTTATTTAACCTCTAGGTAAGACAAGTATTTATGTGTCAGTTATTTGTCTTAGCATAAGAATATTATGAATAACTTTTGTATCTAAGATAATTAAATGTAAATGCAAATTAGAATTTTTTTTCCACAAAAAAACCCCCTGCACTTCAATTATATGTAAATTTTAGGAAATTTGCAGAGCTTTTCTAAATTCATTTAATTGTATAGAAGTTGGATCAGATGCTAATACTTCTCTTCTATGATACTTTTATTTTTCAAACCGTTTCACTAGGTTCTCGATATGGCCAAACTCATTCAACCCCGTATGGAAGAATCAAGAGAAAAAAACATTGAGCAAGTGCGAAGGGATACAGTAGAAAAGGCTATAACAGCAGTGAAAAATAGGTTGGAATTAGAAAAAGACTCAAGAGAATCAGGTGAATAAGGTGTTCCATGGCCTCTGAAGCTATCATATTTGCTTTAGGTTATTTAACTGAAGCAACTGCTGTCACTTCAGCTTGTAAAATATTACAGAAGTTGTTACAATTGTTGTGCATTAAATATGAACTAAAAGAGCATGCAGTGAAGGGAATAGCTGAGTAGAATTCAGTATTTTTGATATTATATATATAAATCCTCTGAAGTTGAGGGCGATAAGTATGTAAGAAAGAGTTTCCTGAGCTCTTTGTGAAAGAAATTGGTTCTGACTGATACTGATTGGAAACTTTCCATTTGAATGACTTTCTGACAAGTTAAATCTCTGCAAAATCGAAATTTTCTTCAAGAAAGCACCTTGTCAGCTAGGCTGTGAACCTACAATCTACAGATTTTCCACTTTGGAGCAGCCTTCCATGTGTGCCATCTCAAATGGCACATTCACAAGACTCTCCAGCTCTGGTGACTTTTAGACGTCTTAAGATGCCCAGGTTTTTGCAGCTTGATGAATTCAGAAAATATTTTGAAAAGGTGAAAATAACATGTTCTTTTAATATATTTTAAACAAAATTTGGATTTTCTTTTTGCAGGAAATTTAGTGGGTTTTTTTCAAAATTATTTCTTTTGAAATGAAAATTTTCCATTGAACTGGAATTGCCTTTTCCAGTTAGCTCTAGTTATGCTTCAAATGGACAATCAGGTCATTTTGCCTTATTCAACTAAGCAAGGAATTACTGTATTTGACTTACTCATGAGTAGATACATACCTAACAAGAAGTCAGTATATTCCTCTCATGCTGGAAAACATAGAAACTGACATTGATACAAAAACCATTGGTGTTGCAGTAAGAATAATGGTGAACTATGACACTAAAATTAAAACCATTAAACAGTGTTATGTTCCAGATTCCTGGTTATGTAAATACCTTTGAGGACAAGTATGTGAAATCATATCAGGATTCATGAGAACTTAATCCTAATTAATAACCTTGGAGAGCTCAAGCAATTTTATTGCAAAACAGAACTACAAACAGATGAAGGACGTGAATTGTCATAGAAAGTAAGAAAGCTTCAGAAGGGGAAATTAAATATTTTTGGAAGCTTGAATCTAGATCTAGAGGTAACTATGCCAGACAGTATTTCCTATTCCTAATTAAATTATTTAGTTAATTACTTAGTAAATTCTGCCATTTGAGAGAATTACAGAGAATCACTAAAATTTATGCAAAAGACATGTATCAGTTTAATTAGTTAAATGGCCTGCTGACTGTCCTGAGTGCTCCCAAGTCCAGTTCAGGGATAGACAGTGAGGCTATAAAACTGCACTGAAGTCCACACAGTTTCTGCCTACTGTCAGAGTTGGTCAGGAGATTGAAGCTGTTGCTGCTAAGGACTCAATATCCATGTCATGCACGGAGGACTTTCAGACTAGCTGTATTGTCATGGGCTGAACACTTCATGGCTTAGCATAGTAAATGTGCATCTGGAAGGAATCAATTAGTTTGCATATTCCAAGACTGCTTTGCCATGTGTACCAAAGCATGGGAAGGATCAGGAGATTCACTTAAAACATACTCTTCTGATTCAAACTAAAAAGGTAACATATACACACTTGGACGGTCCCAGTCTGTTTATGTGCTCAGATGACATACAGCTCTAACAGAACCACGTTGTTCTGAAGAACTGAAGAAGTGTTCAGGACTTCTGTATTTTTAAACTCTTTTCTGGCTTTTGTCATCTTTCTGATCTCTTTTCTTTTGAGGGGAGAAACAGGCATATGAAAACTGGTACTGCTGGAGAGCCATTTGTGTTTCATGGGCTGATGGGTACTAGTCTTGCCTTCACTAGGGCTGGAAAAGTGCTTGTGATTCCTAGGAGGTGTGTTGGGGGATTCCACAGATTAGGAGGCTGCAGATGAAGAGACGACTGACTTGTAGCTGGTTTATTCAGATGGATTTTGTGAGGAAGTAGTTGTATAAAAGGGTTTTCTGCTGATCTAGTTTTCTGTGAATTTAATACCATTTCTTAACTATAGGAGACTTGCAAAAACATAGTAGTGCCAAAAAAGTAGATGATTCTGAAGAACCCACTAAAACCAGACAGGGAGTAAACTTGGAAGAGGGGACTACTATAAATCTGCCATCACCCAAAAAAGTAAAAAGTAAATCTTAGCTATTTTAAGCATGTCATTCCATGCTTTTAACGTGTCTTGCAAATTAAAAAGTGAAAGATAATTTTTTTTTCCCTCATTTACACATGCAGGACTATTTTAATTTATTTCCTTTTGGTGATTATGTCGTTTTGAGAAACCTAAAATGAAATGGTTAATTTTGTCATTGAAAGATATTAACCCATTAATATCATGTTGGTGTGCAGGGGAAAAAAACTCCCACTGACCTTCGTAGGAGCTAAGCATGTATTTTGATGAAAAGTTTGGTGTTTTCACTTACAGATTTTTTTAGAGCATAAGATTGTTTCAGAATTTTTAATAGGTAAGGAGAATAAGTGTTAATTCACATAGAAAAATGTAGGTGAAGAGAGGATCTAAATTCAGGAGTAGGAGTTTTTGCCATTTGAATATGAGAAACTTAAAAGTATGCTAAGTTTTAATTAACCTGTTGAAAAATACTTAAACAACTGCAATATGTTTGTAAACTTGACATGGTTTACAAATTTATTTTTTTTTTCCTACAGAACAGACTGATATTTTGTCTCAACCAAGAAAGACAGATTATTAGGTAGATCCAATTAATGAAATATATTTTGAAGGATCTAAAATGGAAATGAAATAAATGTGGATTGTGAGGTAGTTTTTACAAATTTGCCTTTTTAAAGAAAAACATTTGTTCCTTCAATTATATTCTTCCTTTAATTTATGACATTCTGTACCAGCAAAAGATATTGAAGAGAGCACTAAAGAAAGATCTATTTCTTGAAATAGAGAAGTAGAATATAATATCTTTAGCTATGATAACTGTAAAGTCGGTTTGGGTTTGGGTTGGGTTGAGGTTTTTTGCAAAATGGAAACACTCTAGTAAGATATTGTCCCTTTCCCAGGGAGCTTGTAACGTGGCAAAAATAACCTGATAAAGTGTAAATTTGTGTATGTAAAAAGTATCAACACAATCAGTGAAAAATCTTGGCATAATTACAGAAAGTAAATATGGCATTTTTTCCAAATTATGCTCTCCACATAGATATTGCAGTTGCTTAAAACAGTTCTTCAGCAAATTTTATCAAATTAGTATGCAAACTGTGAACTAATTCTGAGTGTTCCTTAAAAATTTTTTAAACAATTACAGTCTATTGTGTCAGGAATTAATAACAAAATATGGATCCAATGTGAACATTTTGTGCATTTTAGGGAATGCAGGCTTGATTGTTGACAATATACTGTCTTGATCTATGATTTGTATTGATTTTTAAATTAATCTGGTTAACCTTTTGATTTAGGAATCAAAGAGAAATCGAATCAAAGAGAAATGAAATCAAAGGAAATTTTCAGATGCTGCAGGTGCCTGATTGTTCTAGTACACAAATGTCATTCCATTCATATTGAAACAATATTTCACTTAGTGGTAGAAAATACTGTACAGTTAAAAAGTTGTTGTTTTTTTTTTTAATGAGAGAGCAAACCAAGATCTTAAAACTTATCTTTATGAAATACCCTCTAGAACTGCATTCAGAAGAACTGGTATTTGATTCTTTCTCAGTATGATTGTGTAATATTGCTTAAAATGACTGCTGCACTGTAATGATCAGGTGGCTGGATTTAATTGCCTTGCAGTTATTCCTGACCAGAGTAAATAATTATTTCAGAATTCTGTGAAGCACTTTAAAAAATACCTATGTTGTTAGGAATGTCAGAGATAACTGCCGACCACCCGGAAGTTCAAGCAGTGGTAGAAGAAGCCATAAAAAGTGCATCAGCCTCCAAAGTTACGCTGTCACCTGAAATACATGCTGAAGTGCTGGAGAGAGCTATTGCAGAGGTAAAACTACAAGTTCTTTATAGAAAAGCCCTTTTTTTTCTAAACGCAACTTCTAACAGTTTATACATTATTGATACATGTTCTTAATTTTTCTGTTTGAAAGATCATTTTTATTTATATCACATAATCTGAAAGCTTACATAGGATTGAGGAGAGACTGGGCAAGATCATGAAAGACAAATCTGTTGAGGACTACCGTATATATATACAAATTATTTCTGTCTTGCAAAGTACCTGGGCTACAAATTGTTAAAGGCCGGGAGAATCATCTGAGGAAAGTATCACTATATGCTTGCCCTATTCTTAAATTCTTAGGCACTATTAAAGAGCTCAACACCAGATACAAGTGAAAAAGAATTGTATGTGAAGGTTTATCCAAGAATCTTGAATTGTTTTAAATTTGTTCACTGGTTTGTAATTATTGAAACTGGAATCTAAGTTCTTTATAGGCAACCTTAAAAAATCACTGTCACATTAATCTCTTTTTGTTTAAAATGTTTTTATTTCATTCAGACATATAAAGTTATAAATGTCTTACTTTTTGTTGACGAGAAATGACAGGGAAAAATCTTAACATTTAGAAAATAATTTTGTATTGTGCAGTCTTTTTGAACAGCTCACAGACTATCTTAGTCTTTTTATGTTACTGAACCTGACATTTTATAACAGCTTATGAAGAAGAACAAAGACAGGTTTCCTGGTGCTCCAGAAAAAGGAGGATGGGTAGTGGATAACTACCCTCTGTCAGTAGATCACTGGTCAGCTTTGTCAGAAAGAGGACTTTTACCTGACACTGTTGTCTGTCTGAAGGATACACAAAAAGACGGTTAGTAAGTGCACACTAATGAAACTGAAATTTTCTTTTTTCTGTGTTGATATGTGTATATAAAGCACAGTTATAAGAAAAACTAATAGTTATGTCTAGAGAAGGAAGAATCCGGCAAGTCAACACGGGTACCCCAAATGTCTTACAATTTGGATTAAGGGAATTACGCAGAATTGAAAACAGGAATGCTTTGCAAAAGCAGTAAAGAAAATTCATCGTATTTGTAATCCTATTTACAATTTCTTGCTATTTACAATCAGCAGTAAATACCACTGGACTCTTGCAGTTTCAGACTTTCATATTCTGTGTCTGGCTAGCCACCGGCTTGTGATGTGGCTCTCAGTCAAACTTCCCTGCCTGTGCCTTGGTTTCCCCACTTGCAAAATCAGGTTATAGATATGAACTTTCTCTGCTTGAGAGAAAAGGGGAGGAGAAATACCTGTATGCAGGTGTATCCTGTTCCCCATCCTAGGTCAAAAAAGTTGAGCAACTTCTTATCCAGATTGATACAATAGCTTATTACCCATAAATTCAGAGGAAGGGATTTTTACTTTATTGTTTCAAGCAGGAAGGAAGGTTGGTAGCAGGCATGAAAAACTGAACAGATTCATACACTGTTAAAAGTTTTGCCTGCCAAATCATGTCTTAATGGATTATGCCTGCTTGATTCATACTACACCACAAGTTTCATTGCCGTGTAGCAATGTTTAATCATTACCTGTTCAACCCATCCATTATCAAAATGTCTTTCAGTAGCAGAAACTTCCCTTCAAGACAGGAATGATCGGTCTAGTCATACTTAGTTCAAGAAAGCTCAGTAACTGCCTGATATTAGAATCAGTCCAGAGAGCTTTTCAAACCCTTGTCCCTGAGTATAAAATCTACCTGAGCAAATCAAGGTTACAAAGTTTACTAACAATAGATTTCTTATTTTTTAAAAAAAAAAAAGCTTTTTAGAAGCATGTCATCTGATCATCTGATCATTTGTGTTGTTCAAAGCTGTAAAAATAAGAGGGGAAATGCATTAAGTATTCTTTGTTATAAAAGATCACAAAAATACTTGCCAAAATGCTTATTTGTTAACCTATTATTGAAGTGTCTCAGTTACAATAAAGTTTTGCAGTTCACCTCGGGGACAGCATGTCAGGACACTGAGGGCCAGCTGCTCCCAAAGAGCCAGGGAGCGGGCAGCACAGTGTGATAACACGGCCGGCCCTCGGGACAGGGCCTGGCAGCCAGAGCCGGTCCCACTACCCCAGCCAGGAGCAGGGCAGCTCTGGCCCTGGGCATGTATACTATATCAGCATAATGAATTTGGCATTTTCAAAGTGTCTTTGTAAACTAGTAATATAATAATTCATAATTGGGGAGGGGAAGGAAGCAGCATTAAAAAAAGTATGCCACCATATTTGAGGAAAATAAAAATAATCCTAAAGCATAATGATAATTCTTAAATGCAAAACATTTTAGAGGAGCATTGCCTTCTGTTTGACTTTCAGAAATCATACTACCTGATTTTGCAGAGGATGATTTTCCAGATATACCAGAAATGGAAATAATTAAAGGGAAGATTGACCTTTTCATGCATGACTGGCAAATAGTGGAGTCAGAAATCAAGCAGTCATCTCTAGTTCAGGTGGTTGTTTTAGAGATTGCTGAGCAAACTCCAGAAAGTCTGCTTAATCAAACTGTGCTGGTTATGGAAAGTAAGTAATACTGTTTATGTGATTTACACTTAACCTACCAAGAGGGATTTTGGAGAGCTTGTATGATGAATATATTGGGGGAGTAGGTTATACTCAGTTCTGTATTACTCACATGAAGTGGGAACAGGACATGCTGTGTTCTGTGGGTGAGCTGAAAAGCACACTAGCAGCCTTTAGGACACAGGAAGAGTGGGGAATATATATATTTGAAATATATATATAAAGCTATATAAATATGTACGTAATAGCTCCCTAAACATTCTGACAGAACATTTCCTCAGTTACTTGCTCTATCTGTTCATGTCAGGATACTGGTTTGAGAAATGGACAGATAACAAGGGTTCACTAATGTACAATATTCATTGAAGTCAATGAGGCTTTCAGGGTGTGTAATAATCTAATCTACCCACCTGCATAGATTGTGTTTCAAGACTGGATTTTTACAGCATTGATATTTTTTGGCAAATTACCTTTCTTCACTTGTGTGCTCAAATCTCTTAACAATTTTGAGTACTGGATAAATAATATTAATACTACATTTTTCCTATCATTACTACAATGCAAGTGTTTTATTAACCAAAACGTCTATTGTGCTAGCTTTATAATCAAATAAAATTTGACTGATGATTTTCCCCAATGAACAATAGGGAAAAAAACGTTGCAAACAGCAATGGCATTATCTGTGTGTGTTTGTATAATACTTTTGTGCTACAAGTTCCTATTGAAAATACCAATTTACTTCAACCAAAAAACAACCAGTAGAATTTCAATGTCTGGAGGAAGCAATATATTAATTCCTACATCCAGGGAGAACATTTTGTTCTATGAGTAGAAGAAATGCAATATACAATTGGCATGATTTGCTTTCATATATGTGCTTACTTTTATGGACAAAGAGAATATATTCTAGCATAGCCGAATGAAAAGTACTGAAACAGAAAAAAAATTAACCTTTTCAGAACCTTTTAAATATAATAGTTGGGAATTATCTGCTGAAGATTTAGATGAGGAAGCAGAAGATCTGGCTGCTGAAGGGGAAGATGAAGAAGTTGAAGAAGAGGAAAATGAAAATGAAGAAGTAAGCATACTGGCTTTGTCTGCTTATGCTTTTATTTTAACTCATTTATTTTCAGTTTGAATATAACCCCAGAGAAATCAAATTTTGCACCTGATTTTGTATGATCCAATTTCAGCCTTTTTACAAAATAAATATCAGCGTATGCTTCAAGAACACTTTAATTATATTCCTATGTTCTGGCTGATACTAGTTTTACTCCAGCAAGATGCATAAATAGCCCATGCTAATAGAGAGAATTAATGTACCTAGTTTTACCAGATGGCAAAGAGAGCTTTTATTAAAGAAACAAATGTAAACTTTGATTTCTGTCAACTAACAATTCTGTGAGCCATCATGTAAACATCAGAAGATGCAGAATCTTAACATGCAATCCTCTGTTTCATCTCAGGTATTAATCTTCAAACATCCACTTTAATTAAATTGAAGGTCTAGCTATGCCTTTCTTTTATTTCCATCGTATATTGGAAGATTCCCATCCCCAAATTTAACAGTACAGCTGTCTATGTACTGTATTGATGCAGTACTGAATAGATTTTTTTAGAAATTAATTTTATTGGATAAATAATCTGACTTCATAATAGCAGCTCTCATTGCCTTTTATGAAGAGGTCTACTTCTGCACATTTAGAAGCAACAGAGAATGAATTTCAAGAACACAGCAGGAAAAGATCTGGTCATTCTTTTCTCAATAATTCTCTCACTAGATTGGACAGTTTGTTTTTTTTGACTCTGAATCTAAAAAGTGTGTATTTTCATAGACTTATATTCAGCTTACAAACTATCTTGAGAATACCATCCTCATTCAATGGTCAGGTGATGTACTTGACATTACTTAATCTGATCTACTTGATCTACTTAATCTAAGTGAACTACTGAATTCAAATAGGTTTTGAAAATTTTTGTAATATTTTCAGGATGAAGAAAAAACTAAGGAAAGGAAAAGGCACATGGGAGACACAAAACATTTTTGTCCAGTCAGTCTGAAAGAGAACTTTGTCCTTTACCCAGAACGCTATGAACATGCAGCTAAATATCAAGAAAAGATTTACTACTTTTCAACTTCTGAGTACAGAGATAAATTTTTGAAGAACCCTGACGAGTATGTGGCTCACAATGAACCAATAAAAGTGAGAATCTCCAAAATTGTTTAAAGCAGATAATAATATATTAAAATCACTATTTCCCATTCCCATTTTATAATTGTTTATTTTTGCTGATTTTTCCTAGGTAACAATAAATATATCAGGCAAGTCCCTGAAACAGAAAACCCACATTGCTTCACTAGTGACTTTTTAATGTACACTTAAATTAACACATTGAATTAATGATGCAAATAAAGCAGAAAAGAGAAGATTATAAAGACTTACAATAATCATAAAGTGTGATTAACAAGTCACACATATTGGGGGGGGGGGGGTTACTATCTTTAAATTTTTTTTTTTGGAAGTGGAAGAAGGGTAAATTAAGGGAAGATTTACCAGAATTGTCTAACGAAGTTTCATTTTTACCTATTGGCATCAACTGCCATAGTGTTATTTCTTCAGTATTTACAGAAAGCGAATAGTCTGTTTGGAACAGCAGTAGAAAAATTAAAAAACAGCCTGGAAAAATTAAAATGCAAAATTATGTGACTGTTTTTGATGCAATTTTTATAATGATATTTTGGAAGTGAAAAACATTAGGAGGTGCACTGTAGACTCCAAATTGTTACAAAATACTCCAATTTTTTCCTATAGGCTCCTCCTTTACGGGTGTGCTTACTGGGGACTCATGGAGCTGGTAAAACTACTTGTGCACGACAGATAGCAGACAAATTAGGCATTTTCCATATTCAGTTTGAAGAATATCTACAGGAATTGATCTTACCCAAAACTAAAGAGAAAGTTGGGCCCCGTTTTGAGAAAGAACCTGAAGAAGATGACAATAAAATGCCAATTCTGTCACAGGAACTGGAAGACTTCTCTCAGACCATGACTAAAACTGTGACTGAAAAAAGAAAACAGGTAATAACATGATCTTTTTTATGCCCATACACAAAATAACCATTTTCCAGACCAAATAGGAATTTCCTATAAAATTCTAGCTTGATAAAAATCACTTATGTTAAATTATTTACTTGATGAAATTTGGAAATAATTGTTCTTGACAATGTTTTCTTATGAATGCCACAAACATTCTTCAAAACATTTCCAAGAATTATCTGTAGGGTTTTTTTCTAAATAGTAGAGACAGATGCTAAATGAGGCAAAGGAAGAGAAACTCAGAAGAAAAAACGAAGGTCAGAATAATAATGGGAAGGTATGGTTTCCTTTAAGTATTTATAATATGCAGGTTCAGTCAGGTGCACGTGCTGCAATTGCACAGGAGTTTAGAAATGTCCACCAGCAGTGCTCTCTGCACTCTCCTGGGGCAAAAGAATAGAATGCCTCTACCAGCCCTTCAGTCTGATCATCCCTTGTCAAAAAATCAGAAATATTTCAGTGTTCATAACAGGGTAAACTCGTATTTTTTTAATACAGTAGGTTTTGTAACCTGGATTGTAGTGTTGTCTTTGCCTATTGGCAGCAGAGTTTCAAACCAGAAAAAAACTCTTAGGTAGCTGGATATTCATGGATATTATGACCAAAGCACAGCTGATGCAATGTCAGTTCAGTTTAGAAACCCATTTATTTGCCTATGCACAAAACTCTAGAGGGTAATTTCCAAGGTTGTGGACTCCTTAAGCCTTTCTCTGAGTATGACTACCACCAGACTGTCCAGCTATCCTATTTTTCACTGACCCACTACCTCTCCAAAATAATGTCATTTAATTTCATTTGTATCATTCTCTTTCACTTTGGCACAAGACACTAGAAGCGTATCAAAGCTTAAGGTAAAGGTCAGCTATAATATTCAAAGCAAAAATACTAAAGGCAAATAGAACATACCATGCAGTCTGGGAAGTTTAGCAAAAAGATCCCATCCTGTTGTTTTAGTGTGTGTCAACCAAACCCTTCACAGCATTGACAGGTCTGGGGAGCAACCTTGTCCTTCGAACCACTGCTATGCAGGGTGTTCTCCTTTCTGTACCTGTACATCTCGTGTTTCTTTTCTTTTATCAGATACAAATGCCATTTCAGCAGCTCATCTGCAGTGGTGATGTCAGTGATACATTTATATATGTGTTTTACTGTTTTCTCCCACTTCATACATTTCTTTCAAGGTGTCTCTGTGTTACAGATCTGGCTACCACTTTGCCTTCTTAGGTATCCATTATGCCATACGAACATATTTAATATGTATGCTGTGTCAGGCACTAGAGAAAATATTACTCACACACACACTACATTAGACCTGTGGCTTCCAGCATATTCTGAAGTTCTTTTGGCTATGTTATCAGAGTAGATATCAGGCATAGCAATTATTATTCAGACATGTCCTTGCAGCAAGCAGCTCCCTACCATCATTTTGAGGGTTCCTGAATCACTTTGGATCCTTTTGTTAAAAAGGGTTATTCCTTTATTTTCTGACAGGTTATGCTAACAAATTCTTGAGCAATTGGGGTTAATATGACTTTTACATGAGGAAGTTTTCTCTCCGAGTGACTTTGGATGCAACTTACTTGCATGTTTGATGGCCACTGACATTTAAAAAACACACTTTTTTGGTAGTGTGTATCTAGTCTTCTTAAATATAGATGATTTTTTACAAATGAGACCTTCATAAGGTATGGCAGAAAAAGTATTGAACTCTTTAAAAGATACCAGATACATTTCTCTTCCAAACTTTGCCATTCTGTTTTCAGGGAAAAAAAAAAAAATCAACTAACTAGAAAATAATCTTTTCTTCAGTGAATATTACCATGAAAAAATAACATAGCAGGTCAGGAACAGTGATATTTTCTGACTTCTAATGTTGTCTGTTGTCTTTTATCTGGTGTACTTGTAAAAACATGGGTTTTGATATTGTGACTGATGTAAACTAATCCTGAATCATCAATCTATACCCTCTTTTCATTCTTTTTTACCGCAGTTTGTGTCAGGAAGCCATTCTATGAGAAGTGCAACCTCAGCCATATCAATCTCACAGTGTCACATATTCTGAAAAAAACAGTTTTTCACAAGAATTTAACATCTAGATTTGGTATTTGAATGCCCTGTATTTGACTAGTCATTAATAGTACTACTACTCTGTAGAACAATGCTGGCTGTCTGATTTCTGGTCATGAACCTATACCCAGTAACCTTACATATCTATCTTTGACATCTTTCTTTAGATTGCATCAAAAGGTAAAAGTTGCTTTTAAAAAGTGAAAAAACATTCTGACGTAGTGCAGATAGTTTTCCAGCATACGAACATGTATAACTAAGTGGAAAAATTCTTGTAGGCAATTAGAAGAAACTGTGATCATTTCAGTTTTTATTCCTCTGAACTGAGCATATGTATAATTAAATACTTAACAATTGTGCTTGTTTCACTAAAACTCATACAGCAGCAACTGCCTCAAATCTAGGGAATTACCCAATCTCAAGCACGTGGAAAATATCCCCAAATATATAATGTAGTACAGTGAAATGTGGCAAATGTGTTTGTTTCTGCTGATTTAGATCAAATGAACACAGTATCTTACTTAGCCAAAAAAAACCCAATAAATGTGTCACTTAGATCTTTCTTTCTATTTTTTTTTTCTTTTTTTTTTGGTGGATTTTCTTTATATAAAGGAAGTGGCGTTAACTGGTGAGGAAGAAGCAATAAAAGCAAATCTAATGGATAATGAGGCACTGCCTCCAGAAGTCCTTGATAACATTGTTCTTGACTGGTGGAGGAAAGAGCCATTCCGGTAACTGTAATGAGATTCTCTCTTTCTTTAATTAATCTTAGGAAGTATATCATTCATTGTGTCCACAATTACAAATAGCTATTGCAGAAATTATTTCAGTGCTTTTGTACTTCTTATGAATCATGACCTACCTCTCAGTTTGGCTTTGCTGCTCTATTTTGATTGATATTTTGACAGTAATAGAATGTTTCATGCGCTCTACACAGGACTCGACAAAATTACTTTGTGCACTCAAATTGGATTAAATCTCCTGAATAGCCAAGTAGTTTTTGTGGGCTTACAGGATAGATATGCAAACAAACATTTTATGTTTTCATGTAATTAATAAACATGGAGAGCTGGAATCCAGCTGTAACTATTCGTTTCCATATATTGTAAATATTGTGTGGAAAGCAAAGACAAAGTATCAATGGTCTCCAAAATAACACAGAATCAGGTTATCTTGTGCATTCATCACAATCTGTACTCCAGTGATCCACAACAGACCTCCTTTAATATCAGAAAGTACATCCATAACACTGTAATAGATGTGGATTATTGTTGCATAAGTAAATAAGATCATTGACTCCTAGAAAGCAGACTGGTTTTTTTAGGATGTAATTTCAGCAGGGAAAACCCCTTTTTCCATGTCCTATCTTTTCCATCCATTTCCATCCAGATCATAGCTGCTGGCAGCTTGACCATTAAGTTTCAATTCCTAACAGTATGAGAAATGCCTTAAAAAGAATAAACAAGATCCTCAAATAAACTCTTGTCCTGTCAGCCCACAGACAGGAGACAACATTATCTTAATGGTGTAAAAATAGGGAGATCAGGTTTAGGAAAAAAGAGTGCGCCAAGACAAAAAATTACCCAGCATTACACGTAATGTTGTGATATTATATTACGTGAATTCAGTTTCATCAAGGACTGTATAGCAGAGAAGAACCTTCACCATGATATATATCATGGTTGATATCCCCCCCCTCCCCTTTTTCCCACAGTATCCAGGACCACCTGTTCGTCCATCCACTCCCACTCGTTGTAGCTTCTTTGGTCTTCTGCATTTTACAATGTGTCCTATTAAGGTCTAAAGTTATAAAGATAAATATTAACTTCTGTTATTAATACAAAGTTCAGCAATACAGAACTACTCATCTAATTTGAGATTGTAAGAGCTCCAACAAGCCATAGAGCTTTCCAGACATATCTGACCTGTTTTTAATATCTGCAAGAAAGGAGATGTAGGTCGTGCTGAGTGGCAAAATTCTCATCCTATACTAGAGAAGAAATTGTCAGGCATTTCTGAAAAATAAATTTTTAGGCAACAAGCTTTCTGTGGCATGTGTTACCAAAATAATGTTTGGCGCACCTTCTATTTTTTTGAGAGCAGTGCCTAAGAAGTACTGGTTTTAGAGTCACACAAGCAATACTGAGGACACAATTTATTTTGGCTTTTTAAAGTTCTTTTAAATAATTAATCGCTGCATGCTAAAATCTCAGAAGAAATACATTTGTTAGTACACCAATTAAAAAACATAGTGAAGTATCAGTTTTACATTGTCAAAGGATAATACCTGAAAGTACTTTTTTGCATTTACTCTTAACATATACCTTTAATAAGGGAGTTTAAATTTTCCCTTTTTTTCCAAATTAATTGCATTTTCACTGTGTTGCACTTTAAACTAAATTGTGTAATGATAAATATGTTATTTTCCAATTAGGTCTACAGGATTTATACTGGATGGTTTCCCTCGTACTTTAGATGAAGCCCAGTACTTGTCAGAAAGAGGACTCTGTCCTGATGTTGCAGTTTATATTCAAGTAGAACAAAGTGATGTTCTTGACCGTCTTTTTCCTCCATGTCTGAAAAAATGGAAAGAAAGACAGTATAAAAAAATGGAAAATAAAAAGAAACTGAAAGATATGAAAGCCAAAATAAGGGTAAGTTTTCAGTCCTGTCTCCTTTTCTGTAATTTCAGCAGCACAGGTCTGAACACAGATTCTAAAACTCCCAAAGCAGTGAAGGGCACGCAGAGAAATGGATATGGGAGCTAGGAGACACAGCCCCACACATCCACGGCATTCCTAGATTTACCATAGGAACCAAAAAGAATTTAGGGCTTCTTTCCTCCTCTGTGCCATTAATTCACACAGGAGTTGAGATATCTTGCAGCCCAAGAAGCGTAGCTGTGCTGCCAGACAACTGGCAGTCTGACAGAATGCCAGACATCTGGGAAGTCCTGGACAAAAGGCAACTAGATGGAGAAAGTGAATATGGCCATAAAAAATCAAATACACAGCTCACACGCCATACTGTTGTTGCATCCCAGATTCCCTGAATGTGTGCTGTTGAGTCGATCTGCATCTCCCCTAGGCTGACTTCACAGGTACTGTATGGCTTATGTGCCTGTGTTTCCAACTAAGATACTCTGCACAGAAATGTAATAGCACTAAGCCACATTCTCAGTGCTGTTGCAGCTGCACAGTTGCCCGTTAGAACAAAGTGTGCCTACTACTGAACAGGTTACAAGTCACTTGAAGTAACCTGAAACCTCCATGCAGACATTTACAATCAGCACATGCATTGTATTCAAGGTTCCTAACTTTCTATAAAAGTGAGATAAAGTACTTCATGTGTACTACCAGGAAAGGTCTGAGCTTAAGTTACTACAGAGCAGCTGACAGACAGGAAGTTAGTACAATGGAATTTGAGACAAGGCTTATACAATGCCATTAAGTTTTCAGAACTGCTTGTGCCAGAGGTTGGCTCCGAGAATGCATATAATCTAGGACAGTTAAAATATTTTTTCAACTTAGTCTTTCCTGATGCAAGTTGGAAATCTTGCTGGAAAAGGTGCATTCTAGTGACCAGGCTACATTGCTGTACTAAGCTCACCCTGTAAGCAGTTACTCTGATAATTCAAGTGGCAAATACCTGTGCTACAAATCCTAGGGTCCAAACTTCTAATGAACAGTGTAGGCATCAATATAGCTCCTGATGACAAAGGAAAATAACAGGTTCCTATTTAAAACACACAAACAAAACAGTGATACAAATTGATAAAGGCATTAAAAAGTAAGGAAAGATCAGAATCAGGATTTACTGAGTAACAGTAATGTGATATTTTTGCTCATGTATAGTTTTTAGTTACACATTGAGTATTTTTCCATAGCATTCAGTTGGTGAGCAAGTCAGATGGTGCTGTGAGATTGCTGAGTGTACTGTTAACCCTCCTTTTGTTACTGAAGCTGGAGGACATACACAGGGTCTGGGAAAAGCAGACAGACCAGTTGAATGCTACCCTAGAGTTTCCTTCTCCACTGAAAGAAGCTGGCAATAGGAAACTGAGAGCAATGAGTACACCTGCAGTGCTGTGTTGTTCAGGAACACCGGAGTTTAGTCTCAAGAGCAGAGAAAATTAGTCTGTGCAGAGTTTCTTGCTGCTCTGCTTAGAATGCTCTGGTACCCAGGCCACTTCGCTTGGGGTTAACACTGATTTCTAAAATTGCAGTGTTGCCTGCATGTTGACATACTCAGTTTCTCTGATCTCAGTTCAGGTGACAGCATTACAGTGTGCAAGAACAGCAATTACAGGTTGAATTCCCATCAACCCCACTGGCATGAAGTAGAATGCTTCTGCATATTACTTCTGAGCTAGGATTTAGCCACCAGGTATTTGACATGTATCTACTGAGTATGTATGGGGGACTATATTTCAAATGCTTACAACTTGGTCAAAATTGGGCAGTTCTAAACAGGCATAGGGAACAGCACACATTTAATACTATGCTCAGTCACCCATTTGCCAAATGGCAGAAACCACCTATAAGTTTAGAAACTCTGTAGTTTACCAATAAAAATATTATATTATTTTTAGTGTCATAAGAATCACAGTCTTTATTTCCACCCAAATCTCAATCTCAGAAGTTGCCAAATTAGTTTTACTAAAATTTACTTATATGTTCACCTAGTAGGGAGGTATATCTGGTCGCAAAATTTCAAGCTGCACAGATAGTATTTTTTAACATTAGAAGCAACTGGAAACAGAGTTTTAAGGTGGAAGGAACAACATTAATTCTAGGTCACATTACCAATTCTCAGAGGACAGCTTTTATTAGCAAATATCATTGTCTTACATCTTTTTTTCACTAACAGGATGAGAGGATTGCTAGAAGAAGGGAAGAACTTTTAGCAGAACAAACCCAAAAGAAACAGGAGGTAAGAAAACAAGGCAATTGCAGTCATATCTTAGAAATTTCTAGAGCTTTTAGTCACAGAGTTTTCAGGGCAATGTAGTATAGTAAAAAGGTGATAGACTGTCAGAAACTTATTTCAAAAATAATTTGACATGATGTTTCAATGGGTTTAGACACTATTGACTCATGAACACTAAAAACAATTTAAAAAGAATTCTCAATATGTGCTCCAATTCAGCAAAATACTTATGAATGTGTTTAATGTATCTAATATGTAAGCATAAGAGTAGCCCCACTAATTGCAATTAGGTATGTGTTTTAAATACCCTGCCAAATCCATGGTTAATCCAGAATAGGACTGTGCCAGGATTTCTGCCCAAACTCAATTACATAGTATATTTATAAATGCATTAATGTACTTCTTGACTGCTCATGAAATTCTGTCATCTACACTTTCAGCTAACATGCTTGTTTATAACTTTATATAAGTCCTGCCAAACTACAATACCATGTATGAAAAAAATACTCCTGTGAATTGTAGCACTTCAGTTTTTTAAGCACTCTTGGAACTGGTACAATGCTTCACTGTATGCACTATTCAATACCTCTGTATTTTCTTCTGAAATATGATTGTAGAACTTACGAGATTTTTGCTTACAATAAAGGATTCCCCAAAATGAGGTTTTGTTGAATTAATGGTTCTTCTATTTAAAAAAGAGACAAGAATACCGTATGTTCCTTCAACACTTCTGTATCATAGATATGAAACAACAAAATATTTTACATTTATAGGCTTTAGCAAATATGGCACATTATGAAGCCACTGAGGAGGTAGATAAGAAGGAAAATGAAGATGTTGAAGCTATACTTGAAGAAGAGTTTTTAGAAAAAGAAGAAGAAGAAGAGGCTGAAGAACAGGAGATTGATGCTGTTGACCGCATACAAAATGAAATTGCAGAAAAGTTTGATTCAGAAATAGACCACTTACAAGGTGTACAGGTACCTAATCCACTGCTTATTTTGTTAAATTATATGATCACATGATGCAAGAAGAGTTTTCAGTTTTGTTTGTCAAGTTTAAAAGTTACAGTGCTTAAACAATCATGCTGCTGTACTCACAATCTAAATATGGGAGCAAGATGAAGGCTGTAGTGAGAAGGTATATACTTTAAAAAGTATGTAAGACTCATATTGTCGGGGAAAAAAACAAAGAAAAGTTTTAGGTAGACCTACCCAGTCTTGGGGTCCTTCTTTCCTTTTTGATAGGTCAGTTGATGCAGGCAACCAAACTAGGGAGTCATAAATATATGAACAGTATTTCCAAATTTTTAAGGCAAAATTCTTATTAGACAACTCTAATTTTTTTATACAGTTCTTAGTAATGCAATTTTCTTTAAATCAGCACAGTCACCTATGGTGAGGTAACCTCATCTAACTTTAGATATCTGTAACGTTAATGCCCACATCTAAGGCAGTAAGTAGATAGGTGCCTTTTGTTTACTATATACTAGGTATCTTACTTCAGGAGGAAACTAATCATGGTTTAGAAGAAACTCCATCCACTGACCAGAGAGAAAGTTTACAGAATTAGATAGCCAAGACACAGATGTAAGATTTGCAGAATGAATCCAATCTTTACCAACAGTATAAGTGTGACTGAATCAAGGTTCACTTAATTTTAATAGTTAATGGATTAAATGTCAGATGAATCAAGAATAAACTCCGAAAATTCTTTGCACTACAAGGAAGCATAAGCTGTGTGGAAAAGATTAATGTTTTGTGCTCAGAGATTCACCTTTCCATTAATTTTCGAAGAAGGTGAATTGAAAGTACCTTCAACTGTCAAAAGTGAGTGTAAAATGTCATAATTTTATTAAACTATTCAATGCATATAATCATGTATCCCAATTATAATTTTAGGAGTTTTGAATGAAGCTTGTGGCTAGTTTCACTTTTCTGGGTATAAACTGAATTTGTAAAATAGAGTTGGAAAGAATTTAGGATAAGGCCCATGAGAGACAATAAATAAGAAATCCCAGTAACAGCCTTAGCTCTTTACGTGAACAATACAATGTTTGAAGGTAAAGGTAGCAGAATACTATAGTTCTTGGAGCATTTTCCTCTCTGTCATTTGGGAGCATGTCGTTTGTTGCATTGGTAAACTGATGAAAAATTTGATCAGAAGAGGAACAGGCAATTAAGAGCAAATTTTGTTTCTCTCAAGAAGTGCATAAATCTAGCGATAAGAGAGGTGACTAGTGTTTCAGAATTCATTATTATATTGAGTTCTGCTTATGGCAGTAAGTGGAAAGATCCAAGACTCTGGATCTATATAGATATTATATGTAAGTTGAAGAATTACATGGAAGTAGTATCATATAATAGAATAACATATTGGGACTAGATACTACTAATATGCCCTAGTTACATCTTAGTCAATGTTTTTCCCATTATTTTTTTAATTCCAAGAACATTTATGCCTTCATAAATAACTTTAAATAACTTAGTATTTCTGATTCATTATTCAAGACTCTTCTTTATTGTTCTCTGATTCTTTCATTGTTGGCACTCTGACGTTGTGGAATCTTGGTCTTTATGGAAAACATGATGACATTAAAACACATTAGCACTTGTACAAGTATTAGGTTGCTAGAAAAAAACTCTGTAGAAAATGGATTGGGTTTATATTTTAGTTGAAGAAGCTGAGGAATAGTAAGTCACCAGAGAGCAGCAATATTTTTAGAGAGTAACTAAATAAGCCATCCTAAATTGTCTGGAGTAGAAAAAAATTTGATTTTTTTTGTTTAAATAAAGCATACTTCTCAAGCTTTAGCTTTATCATAGTAGATCCCTCAAAGTTAACCGTCAGATTGTCCTTTTTTTGGTTTTTTTGTGGTTTTCTTTTTTTAATAGTGTGATACTTAATATATGCTGCATTATTTAAACTTCAATATACAGGAAGACCAAGTCTCATCTCAAATCAAATTTTGCTGATTTACAGTGACTGAGAACATGCTCAAGAAATCCTTGACAGTTCACAGCAAATCTTGCTGTAAGTCATTATTAAAAATCTGATCGTGTTTATGATTCTAATATTTCAGTATGTTTTCATTATCCAGGAAGAACTTGAAAAATTGTTAATACCACAAATCAAGATCAATGGAGGACGGAAGCCTCACATCGTATGCTACCAAATATATAGCAAGCTGAATTCTCTAATGGAAAATCGTGGAAGCATTTTTGAGAAATGTTACCCAATAAGTTTGTCACTTGCACATAAGATGCTATTTTTCTCATATAAATTTCCAAGTTCTTTTGGTCAGTGGGATCCAATCAAGGTAATGTTCTTAAATAGCTGAAGAATATCTTCAAGAATCAATACTTTTTAAAAATGTATTTCACATAAAAAAAATATTATCAGACAGTAGCAACTACTACCAGAAATATTTAATGAAAACTACATTACTGAATCAAAACTTTGCCACTGAATATACACGAAATACAGCATGCATTGATAATAAAAGGTTTGTCTTTTCAGTGTTGCAGCTAAATTAAGGCTAAGAGGCATTTAGTAAAATCTGTTACATCAGCATGTAATTAGTGACACAATTAAAGGTGGCACTGAATCAGAAGGAAATGCCTAATTCTTAATGATACACAAAACACAGGACAACACAGAAGGTCTTAAAGCCTTCCAGAAGCAGTGAAAACAAACTGAAAGGATTTGGGGTTTGAATTTGTAAGAAGCCACACAGGTGGCCACCGACCCTACCAGTGGCAAGAAAGTAAACCAACAATTGTTAAATGTATGTAATTCATCAGCAATAATTCTTTGTTGTCAAAATTTACAAATTTTGAAGAGCAACAAATCTAATTCCATAATATTTTACTAGAGATCTGGAAAGTCAAGGTCAGAAAGTACTCATGTCTATCCCCAAAAGTGGGCTGATACAGTTTTATAGGTAGCAAGTGAAATGTTAGCTGGTAAATTTTTGGGTTTAGTGCTAGAAATAAAAGCAGGTTGGATTGTGAGTAAATCAGAAATAAAAAGAAGGATTGATTAAAAAAAACCCAGTGAACAAGATACAGAAAACAGGAAGTTCCTTAAAGAAACATACTTTGGCCTTCATTTTACTATGCTAATTAATCAAGTAACTTTTATTCCCTTTTGTATAGTCATCATGTTGGGTCTTCACCTGTTCCAGATCATGTTTATCTTTCTTTAACCTTGGCAACCAGAATTGTGTACAGATCAGTTCTTATTACGGCTTTATATACTTACTTCAAATGTTTTAGGATCAGAATTGCCTTTTCCATGGCTGCATCAAATTGGCATCTAATAATCTAGGGACATATTAACAGAAGCAGATATTTCTTCTCTTCTATCATTTCGAATTACTGAACTCCAGCTTATATGTTTAATTCTTATTAGTCCCTACAGGCTAGAACTTGTACTTTGTTCCACTGGATTTCACTACATTTTTGTCATTCCATTTCTCCAATTCATTCATTTGTGCTGTATAGTGTTTTTATACCAGCCAAAAAGGACAATTCAGTTAGAAGAAAGAAGTCATGGAAAGCTATTAGATAAAATCAGAGTGGTGTGCTGACAGTGAAAATGTAGTGCTGACAATAATGAAAGGGAAATAGGATCATTTTGAGGGTATTTTAGGATATAATAGAAATGATGAAATTGATTATGGACCAGAGGGTTTTTTGTAGAAAGGCAGATAGAGTATATTCCAATTACTTTTAGATTAAATTGGGGGGAGAAGGAAGTAGTTATGCAACTCATTAGATAAGCAGAGAATAAAAAAGATGAGCTGAGGGAAGAATGGGAGCAGATACAGAGTAGAACAGACTCCTGACATCTTATAAATTGAGGGCAAGCACCCTGAAATGATGTGATGCAGGAATAGGAACCTAAGAATCAGAGAAGGGTCTGGCAAGGTAATGCCATGCTGAAGAACAGTCCCATCTCTTACTGTAACAACCAGATCAATTTATCTATATATTTACTCACTCCTTCAAAGAACACTAATAGATTTGTGAGGTATGATTTCCCTCTACAAGAAGCCGAGTTGACTCTTCCCCATCATTTCATATGTATGCCCATAACTACTGTTTTTTTCCTTAATATATTTCAATTTGCTTAATACAGGGCCAGATTTACTGGACTATCTTTGCCAGGATCCATCCTGGAGGCCTTTTCAAAAAATGGTCACTTTCTCCACCTTCCTTTTTTGTGGAAGGCAGGCCAACATAAGCAATAGGTTACACGTTATTAACGATTTCACTTCTGAGTCCCTTTAGAACTGTAAGATGTATGCCATCTGGTCTGGGCAATTTTTTCTACAGATGTCAACAGTTGTTCTAAGACATCTTTTACTGACATATTAAGGCAGTTCCTCCAAAGGCGATTCCTCCAAGAAGGGCTGCAACAGGGACATGGATAAGTTCTTCCATAGTGAGCAGTGGTGCGAGGAATTCATTTAGCATTTCTGCAATGACCATTTCTGCCATTAGTGCTCTTCTTACATCTCAATGATCCATCAACACTACAGACTTTCTAGTGGGCTGTCTGATGTGTTTGAGAAGATTTCATAAGCAATGTATGTATTTTACCAAAAGTTTTTTGGCTTGCCTTGTTGTGGTTTTACACTTTATCATAATGTAAGTATTATTTTCTGTTTCCTTCATTTGTACGTGACTTCTGCTGAATACAATATTCTCAGTGTATCTTCTACTGTTAGGCAGATAAGTGGTTTTAATTCACAAAGGAATAAAATTATTTTCTTTATTCTTTGAAAATTAAAGTATTATGTTATACCTCTCTGACTACTCTCTCTTGATGGACAGAAAGTGTTACAGTACCACCTACTGGAAATAGTGAATATATTCTTTCTGTCTTCAATGCTTACTTCATCTTTTTGTACAACTATTGCATATGTAGGGAAGGTCCTCAGACTCGGACAAAATATTATGTCCATATGTATGAATTTCACAATGCTTTGACAGATTGTTTCATACAGTTAGTACTCTTCTACCTGCCTATAAAGCCACTTCTGTAGGACGGAGAGGAGGCTTTGTCAAACCTAATCAACTGCTTCCCATTTTGTATATGCTACAGCTAAGTGAAGGAGATGTAATCAAGCCACAACAAAGCCAAGAAAACAGAGTCTTTCCTGTAATCCATCGACAATATATTTATTTCTTTTCAAGTAAAGAAAATAAAGAAACATTTATGAAAAATCCCATTAAATATATTCGTCAGCCAAAACCTAAACCAGCTGTGCCAGTTAAGATTGCAATCGTGGGACCTCCAAAATCTGGAAAGACTACAGGTAGGAGCCAGTATTATCTATAAGGCAAAACCTTATCTAATGACTGAAGCTGTATCTGTCATTACTGCTATTAAAACATCATAAGCCATTAATATTGTTGGTCTTCCTGCTTGTCTTGCTGGGCATAGATTCTTTTAGTTACATTCTCTAGCATCTCATTTGACAGTCAGATACTTAAGCATTGTCCACCTGAATTTTATCCCAGCTTCTTAAGAAGTCAGTGGCCAGGACTGGCACTTAGAAAATCTGGACTTAACACTATTTATACCCCTTGTATTATTTCTGATTATTTTCTAATTGTTTCTTATTTCTTTCAGTCAATATGATTTAATGTAAAATGAAGAAATATTCCTAGGATCAAGGACCAGAACCCAAAACTCCACATTCCCCAGTCTGTTTCCAAACTTCTAGATTAAAAAAAACCCAAGATTTCCTTTCTCTCCTCTCCTTCTCCTCCATGACTTTTTCAATCCACAGGTCTCTGCCTTTAACTGGAGGAGGAGAAAATTCAGCTTACACCATAGCTTAATGATTAGAATAGGGTGTTGAAAAAGAAGAGATGCATTCAAATTATCTCATATTAAGGAGGAAATTTTAACCATATTTCCCATTTCCTGGATAAATGATCTAACTGCTAGGCTGTTCTGTAAAAGGGGCCCCAGTGGAAGCGTATTTTCTAAGATATTGTGTGATAATATTGACTATTGCTGCTACGGTTCATGCTGAATTTAATGCTGTTAGTGCATTGAGAATGCTCTGCACCTATGCAAAGGTCTGGGCCCTTTAGGAGCCTAAGCAGGGTTAGATACCCACTTACCAAGATGATGCACTGGAAATGACCCAGGGAATGAGCTGAGCAGTTAGCTTCTAAGACTAAAGACATACTTTAACAGGCTGCTAGGTTGTGATGTTGCTTACCTAAAAGTTGCATGTTGAAATAAAAATGTTTTGCAGTTGCCAAGAAATTTGCAAGTCTATATGGGTTACTGCACCTGAGTATGGGAAATGCCATACGGCTAGTATTAAACAATCAGCCAGAGAGCGAGTTGGCACTTATGTTAAAGAGGCATCTTCACAAAGGACTGACTGTACCTGATGAACTGGCCATCCAAGCTCTAGATGTGGCTCTGATGAATCACGTGTGTAATACCACTGGGTAAGAGTCTTGTTTGGGTTTGGGGGTTTTTTTCAAGACATGGCAGTCCCTTCATAAGCAGTGATTCCCATCTTATCACCGTAAAACAAGTTCACTAAAACACATCAGTGGTATATGTATTAAGAAAATAATCTGTACAAAATTAGGTTCTTCGCATTACTCTGGGAAACCAGACTGAAGCATCATTTTCTGCAATTTTCAAGTAAGTATATTCCAGTAAATCCAAATAATATGCTTTATGAAAGTTACCTTTTTTCAGTCAATAAGCCAGTATTTTCTATTATCCTTTGAGAACTACCATTTTATGTCTTTTATACCAACTCCAGTACCAACTCGGACACATCTGATTCTCTTTGGTCATGCAGACTGGTTCAGTATTCAAGGTTTTTTTCTGGTTTTGTTAACAACTGAAGTTATTAAAGAGGAACTGAAACCAGCGAGTCTTTCCACCTCATTCATATGTGATCCTGATTTCCTAGGCTCTTTCTCCACCACTGAAACACTTTCCAAACTGGGCAGACTTTAAAAAAAAAGCTTCATGATTGTGATTTCATGACATTCAACTCCTCAAAAAGGAGAATTGTTACAGGAAAAGGCAATTATGGAATAATCTCTGAAAATTATTTGAGCTTGAGATCAGAATTCTTTCAATTTTTCTTCCATGTTAAATACTGGAATATTGCTTCAGTACATTTTGCCCCCATATTGCCTAGTATGTGAAAAGCATTTCTTCTTCAATACAATTAAAAAAACCTCTTCAAATACTGTAAATCATTTTACTTTTCACTTTGAAAACTACTCCCAATCCATACGGGGATTTCCCATAGTTAAAATTATGTTTCTGAATGACTTATGTGTCAGAATTTTAAAGTCCACTGATTTTATAAGTCAGAGCCATCCACTTACATTCCTATACCTTTTGCCCTTTGTGTATTTACTTTACTTTTTACTATTTCTTATTCTACCTACTTGATTTTTTTTTTTTAATTTGATTGTAAATTCTTAGGAGTGAAGACTGTGTCTTATCAAGTCAGGGCAGCAATAACTTCATGGTATGGGTGTAGATTTTTGTCTACTGAGAATGTACTAGGAATAAACATAGTCTTAATGGTTAATTAGAAACTGACTTCTTAGGAAAACTGTCTTTCTGTTTCTGTTTGTATGCAGAGTTGTAATTGATGGATATCCTGTAACAAGAAAACAAGTAAACCTCTTGGAATCAGCTAGGATAATTCCAGTGAAAATCTTTGAATTAGAAATGGATGCAAAAGAAATGTTCAGAAGAGCACTGTTGGATAAGGAAAGCACAAATAGGTAGTGATGCTCCCTGATAGCAATATTTTTATCCACACGATGATGTAATTTCTCTATGTATGTGCCTCAGTGCTATACCCAGAGAGGCTGTATGTAAGCTAGTGCATAACGCAGCTGTCTCCAAACTCCACATGTGAAAAGACATGGGCACGGGTCCCTCTACATTCTAATGCTTTGATTTTCATAGACCAAAAATGGAGACATAAAGAATTTGTAGCATGTTCTGGACAAATCCCCTGATTGCATGACTGAGGTCACAGATGTGCAATGCTGTGCTCCCATTGCTTAGTTAAATTGGTTTTAATGAAACTGTACATCAGATATGTCACTAGTTCACTCTGCTGATGAAGTTTATTATTCATCAGTTCAATTATTATCGTCATAAGGGAAATTGATACTTCATCTAATAAGCTCTTTTTGAAGTATTAATTGGAGTTCTTTTTAAAAGATGGAAATAATGTATATTTCAATAACATACACAATTCATGAGTTACTTATCTAAACCTTTCAATTCAGCTTGCTCCCTTCCTCTTTGTTTTTCTAAGGAGATAAATATTCTGTTTAGAGAGCTGATTCTTGTTTTTGAGGAAGAGCAGTAAGTAGTTTATAAACAGACAGAGAATTAAAAAGAACAGAACATTCACCTTCAAATTAAATTGTCTAAGAACCTGGTTCTCATGAGAGGAAGTGTTTCTAAGAAGTTCCAGACAGCTTAGAACATTATTGCCTGTCTCTCTCATTTTGTCTCTTTCCTTTTATCAAGTAATCAATACAATGCTTAATTGTTTACTGAAAGCCTAAAGACAATTTGCATTGCAAAAAATTAAATTAATGCTGTCTTTTTGAAAGTATTTACTTTAAACTTTTCATTTTAAATACCAAACTAATTACATTTCATATGCTTAAATACAAATCAAATGCGCAATATCAGCTATTTCTGAAAGGTACAACTTACAAAGAAATTAATCCTATTAAAACAGAAGTTTATCCTTTTTTTTGGCATCATTTAAATTAAGAACCAGAACAGGAAATGCTTCTATGTTCTAGTCAATATATCTCTTCTGGTCTTACATAATATTTTTAGAGGTCAGATGGATTGTTTTCATTTATGTATATGTAAATATGACAGACAGTTTTCAAAATACATCCAAGGATTATGGGTACTTCTTGATTTCAAACAACGGCATAATTAAAAATTAAGCCTATTTTTCCGTAAACAATTGACTTCCATTTTAAAAGTCTCATAGCATTTTGTCTAGGGTACCATTTAATGGTGTATTGGTAGTGTGTGTCAGTTAATATGTGCTGATACATTCCAAGTCCTTTACAAAATTATTGTTGCATTTGAGACATGAATAGCAAAAGTTGTTGGTTTTTTTTTCTGAACATAACTGTCTGATCAGAAGTATGCCGCTTTCCGTGCGTAACTGGTAATATTCTTAATAAGAAAGCTGTATTTCCCAAATATGTTCTACAGTGTCAAATAAGCACAATTTTGTAAAAAGGACTTAAAATGCACTCCAGAATTTAAACTTGAAATTCAATGAAATGATCTAATCTTCAGACTTAAATCAGTATTATTTTTCATTGTCTTCAGAGCTCCCTACCCTGAACATGACAGCTCACAGATTCTAGCTATTAAAAATTCCTGCTATAAACAGCACATTGATGCAATTAGGACCTACTATAAGAAGGAGCATCAGAACTGGTGTGTGATTGATGCCTTTCAGAGCAAGTGGTGGATCTGGAACAAAGTACTGCAGGAAGTTCAAGGGGTTGTTAAAGAAATCCAGATATACTTGGAAAGAACAAGAGAAGGTAAAAGAAAAATGAAGTGTCTCAGAGTAATATTTGTTTCTTTAAGAAGCTGCAATGTAATGACTGCATTTCAACTTCAGCTTGCTTTGGACAAAGCTAATTCTTGGGCACATACATACCCTCAAATTCTTCAATCACATCTGCAGAGATCTTGAAGAGATCTCTTGAAGAAAGCAAAGACAAAACCAACTACAGGACAGTCTGAGGTCATCCTCCAAAGAACAGGGTAGCAGAATACAGCTGAAAGAAGTCAAAGGTCTCATGGTCCATGGTAGATTCCTCAACATCAGGCAGATTCCTCAACTAAGGGCACCCCAAAGTATACAAGGAGAACTATGACTTGCAGCTTCACTTAAGTGTCAGTGGAGGAAGATGGAAGAAGGGGGAAAATGTTAATTATAAGTTCAGAACTTTGGTTAAATATGCCATCTGAGCTGATTATTGTGCTGTGGGAGGAAAACTGCTTTAGTCTAAAATGACACAGTTCCCACTTGAATTTTTGTATGTCAGCACTGGTCAGGATTAAATATGCCTTTTAAACATCCTTGTACAGTTTAACTAGAATTCCTATGAAGGGCAGACAGACTTCCTTATCTTATATCCACCTTTTGATTTTAACTTTTACAGCTCTGTGGCTGCATCCTTCTTAAAAATTGCAGTCATAAGCCAAAAAAAAAATTAAAATACATTTAGCTTTTTCACATCAAGCTTGAAAAGCACATTTTTTAAATAGTTTGGGTTTTATATGACATTTTATTCAAGATCCTGAATATATTTAATCCAGACAGACTGTAGCATTTGCAAGACATGGACGAATAAACAGGAGGCTTTCATCATACCTTATACTCTTTTTCACCAATGTAAAGAAATAAAATAATAGCTGAAATGTTCCTTAGCAACATAAAGGAGTAAAACGATAAATCATAAATAAAACTCTCCCAGGGAAAACAGACTGGTAAGTTACGCATGCTGAGTATCCCACATCATTAATATAATTGGTAAAATAGGTTGCAACTTCATTTTAGTATCGGTAAAAATTGCTCTTTTAATTCTCATTATTTTGTATCATTTTCACATGATGAATTAGAACATCTTCTAAACTGTAACATTTCTGAACAAAAATGTTTGATGTTTCTATGCCTCTCATTAATAAAACATTATCATTAATTGCTTTTATTAACAGGAAAAGCAGCCAGCATTGCTGATTTATGTATTACTCCTGAAGAGCTGCAGTATCGGCTGGGGGAGTTTGGACAGTACTGTCCTGTCACCCTTGCAGAAAAAGGTGAATTGGTTGACTGCTCTGTAACGTTGTCACTGCAGTTTGCTGCAGAATTTCGAGGACACTATTACAAAATGGCTTCACAGGAAGAGCTGGACGTAAGTGTCAAAAAGCAGATCAGCAGGGGATTACGGGAAGAGGGAACATTGTTGCTTAGGTTCTTTTGATTCCATACAGAAACAAGCAATGTGTAATCTGAATTAGACTACTGTTATTATTCAAGCTTTTGTTCTGTATACTTCTGCTATCAAATGTCTAGGCAGACAAAATGCAGCAGAGTCCATTCAAACCAAAGGTCTTCTTACAAATTGTCATAAATCAGTCATTCACTTTAAAACAACCATTTCCTCCTTTCTCCATCTGTTTTGGGGAGACTGGGGGTAGAGGGTATAGCAATGGATAGTGATGGATGGTGGGTGGATAGTGATGACTTCAGCTGCGAGTGGGTTGGAAAAGAAATTACCTACCTGAGAGCAGCTTCAGTGCCGGCACACTAAGACACTAAGAGAGGCATTGCAGAAGAAACAAGTATCTAAATTGTGTGAGCCAGTCCTCTGGAGTTTGACTAACAGGCTTATGGTGTTTCTTTCATTATAAAAACATTAAATTTGTTTTTCTACAGAAATTCTTGAGCAGACCAGAGGTATATGTGCCACCACTGGCATCTCACCCTCTCCCACCCCCAGATCTGCTACCAAGGAAACTGACTGCAGCAGAAGTGAAGGTCTTATTCCCTAGAAGTGCTGAAATGCAGGGATACTGCCCAGTCACTTACCTAGATGGAAAACAGAGGTACATCACTGCAGTTTTCATAATCTGAATTACAGACTATGTGTCCTATAGTAACATATTAATGAGGAAATACTTTCAAAGTACTTTTTAATACTGTTCAGGGTTTGAACAGGAAAAGCAATTACAATTCTATATATTGTGCCTGCGGCTTTGGAAATCAATGTAAAATCACCTTTTGAAACTCACATGGCTACAGATTCTACAAGGATCAATGCTGGCTTACTGTCTTTTGTGATGAACTTTGAGTTTTCCCTATCATCCTATCTCTCTAATTTGGAGAGAAATGGTTTTGACAGATGGACCACTCGGTGGATAAGCAATTGGCTGGATGGTCACACTCAAAGAGTTGTGGTCAATGGCTCTATGTCCAAGCAGAGACTGGTGATGAGTGGCATTCCTCACGGGTCAGTATTGGCATCAGCGCTGTTTAACATCTTTGCTGGCGACACAGACAGTGGCACTGAGTGCCCCCTCAGCACATTTGCTGATGACACCAAGCTGTGTGGTGCGGTCAACACACTGGAGGGAAGGGATGCCATCCAGAGGGACCTGGACAGGCTGGAGAGGTGGGCCTGTGTGAACCTCATGAGGGTCAACAAGGCCAAGTGCAAGGTCCTACACCCGGGTCAGGGCAATCCCAAGCACAAATACAGGCTGGGCAGAGAATGGATGGAGAGCAGCCCTGAGGAGAAGGACTTAAGGATGCTGGTTGACGAGAACCTCAACGTGACCCGGCAATGTGCACTCACAGCCCAGAAAGCCAACCGTGTCCTGGGCTGCATCAAAAGCAGCATGACCAGCAGGTCGAGGGTGGTCCCCCTCTACTCCGCTCTGGTGAGACCCCCCTGCAGTACTGCCTTCAGCTGAGGGGTACCCAGCACAAGAAGGACATGGACCTGTTGGAGTGAGTCCAGAGGAGGCCATGAAGATGATCTGAGGGCTGGAGCACCTCTCCTACAGGGACAGACTGAGAGAGACGGGGTTGTTCAGCCTGGAGAAGAGAAGGCTGCAGGCAGACCTTAGAGCAGCCTTCCAGTACCTAAAAGGGCCTACAAGAAAGCTGGGAGGGACTTTTTACAAGGGCATGGAGTGATAGGACAAGAGGCAATGGCTTTGAACTGGAAGAGGGAAGATTTAGATGAGATATAAGGAAGAAATTCTTCCCGGTGAGGGTGGTGAGGCAGTGGCACAGGTTGCCCAGAGAAGCTGTGGATGCCCCATCCCTGGAAGTGTTCAAGGCCAGGTTGGATGGGGCTTTGAGCAACCTGGTCTGGTAGAAGGCATCCCTGCCCATGGCAAGGGTGTTGGAACTAGATGATCTTTAAGGTCCCTTGTAACCAGACCATTCTATGATTCTATGATCATAAGCCTTCTAAAGTTCAAACAAATCGCACAAAACCTTAGTAGATGCAAAACTATTACGATTTTTATGAGATCCATAAAGATCCACCATAAAGTCCCACCGATTTCCTCAGCATGCAGGAATTTCTTACCAAGGTAGATCGTAATAGTCAATTCTATGCTGTTGCTTCTTAATCTCCTGAAAAACTATGATTGGCATTTTAACTAGAGGAGCTCTAAAGAAGCACTATAAAAGCTCCTTAATAAGCAGATCTCGAAGCAGAGATTCTCTCAGTTTTTGAGCCTTGTAACTGTCAGTCATGTGGTGGAAACTTGGATGATCCATTTGCTACTTTTTTGTAGTTCCTATACTTGATAAATTATCAGAAGGCTCCCAGTAGCTCATGAATTTACACCGCACAAATGATGTTTTACATTTCTCATCAATTAATAGTCTTTCTTGCTCTTTCTCTTCAGATATGAAGCTTTGGTGCCTGGCAACATTGAGTATGCAGCAAAATATCAAGATAAGGTATATATTTTTGAAAGTGAAGAAAAACTACTGAAGTTTATGAGGTGAATATACTAACTGCATTTTAATCTTTAATCATGTCATGGTTTATACATCTTAAAAGTGCTTGCTTTTTATCTGGTTAGGTTACCAGAGAAATACTGGAATCTGAAGCTTCCACATAAACTCCCTCCAGTAAAGAAGCCAATACTACTCACTGCACTTCCTTTGGCTGGATACCTTGAACAGGTCAGTTACTGCTTTTCTATTTTAAAACATAATTTTGCAATGTATAGTATATCCCACCCATTTTATTTCATTTTTAATGCACTAAGGGTCATATGTTTATGAATGGGATTATATTAAATTGAAAATTGTGTACTCACAATTGGGAGGAATTTTTTTAAAGCTTTAAAATAATAGGTATTTGTAGCTTTAATGGAAAAAATACAAGACCATCAGAGGGGAGTAATAAGCTGCAATATTATATGACGGATTTTCTCTTTTGTTTATCATATCTTGTAAGATTACATTTTGGTTTGATTTTTAACAGCATGATAGACACAAGCCTATATGGAATCATTTAAGGAGAGTTGGTTACATTTTGAGACAGGAATATTAAAGGAAAAATGATTCATGGTCACTTCCCTCCCTATTTTATACTATTTGTTATCTTCTACAATTCCCCAACTTAGATATCATCCTATATTGTTAAATTTGCATATTTTTGTTCCAGATTTCTGTAATGGTCTTCTAACACTGTTTTCTTTCTTTAGGGAGTAGCAACTTCTCTAATAAAAGCTCTGAATGAAGTAGGCTGCTTAAAGCCAAAGTTTCCATTCCTAAGTGTAAAAAAAACTGCTCTGCTGTTTGTCGCCTGCCATTTAAAAGGTAACATACAAAATAACATGCTATAAAAATAATGAATTATATAAATGCAGTAAATCATCTGATACAACATTGATAACCAAATTGTGTAGTTTTCTTATGTCCAACTTGGGAAAATACTATTATATACTGATTTAAGTATACACTGCCAAGTTTCTTGGAAATGTGTAAGGACCATGGAGGAAAATAAGGTTAACAGGATAAGCAGACAGGTAAGTGATCTCTCACAAATCATGAGACTTTAGTGACATTTTATCACCAACAAGAAGATGGCCTTGAAAACATTTCTAACATGCATTGTTGGAGTTTTTAAACAGAAAGTAAAATATTATAATCTAGGTGGTACTACATTTTAAACTAGTCATAGACAACCTGAATTGTCTTAAAAATTGACTAAAATTACTGTAATAGAAGGCTGCTTAAACACTATCTGAGGAATAGTTTAGGTGCCTGAATGCTTGCCTTTTTTCTACTGTATCAGTTAGTCAATTAAAACTTCTTAACAAACCTTGCCGTGCAGATAACCTGAAGATAACTTTCATCTCCAACAACACATCAGCTAAATACTTAAATAAGAGGTCCAATTGTATTGAAAAACAGCTTAAGTGCATATAGAACACCTGTCATTTTCAAAAAAAGCCCTTCTTTTGCATGGGCTTAGTACCGATACACTAAGTTACACAGTACAAAAGAATAGATATCCATGCAGATTTAATTAGATTTTTAAGTTTTTAGCACAGAGAAATTAAATGTTATTTATCAGTCTGCTTATTTGTGAAATTATCTGGGAAGATCTGAATATTAATGTGATTTGGAATACTGATATGTTGATTATTTTTAATTTCTTTTTTAATTTAATTGACAGTCCAGTTGACCACCTTACTTTTCCATAACAAAGATAAACAGTCCAAAATTAAAATTATGTGGCTTGTACTCAGCTTGCAAAATAATGATAAAGTAAAACATTTCATGGAGCTCCCAGACGTCAGGACTATTCCTTCACTGAGGAAAGTTGCCCCAGCTTTGTCTCCTGTGTTCATATTTGCTATTTTGTAAAAGTTTTGTTTGTTTCTTTGTTTGTTTGTTTGCAGTCCAAGACAGCAGTTGCAGCTAATAATCTTTAAAAGTTTGCAATCAGCCTAAATAGTGCCAGCTTTCAGGATTTCAACAGCTTGTTTTTCAGCTCTGCTGTAGCTTTGGTTTGGTTTCCAGTACTGCTGGAGATTTCTGGAGCAAGACTGCCACTTCTTCAACCCACCAGTTTTGCCTTTTATAAGTCAACCTGTTCAGTGGATGAACTTTACCTTGCCTTTTGTTATTTTAGATTTTCACTTGTTCTTTTAGATGACAATCTTTATTTATTTGTCTAAAGTTCTTCATATCCTATGCTTATCATGCAGTTTCCAAAGCCCTCTAGAACGTTCTTGGACTATTGCAAATTTTTGCCAGCATAGCTGTGTTAAGGAAGACCACTGAACAGTGTAGGCACATGACAAGCCCCTGTATAAATGTACAGTTCTTAAGCCAGCAAAACTACTTTTATACCGTAGTTTGTTTCATCCACAAAGGCTGTTTTCATTCTATTGTTAGCACAGCTTTGCTAACATAACAATGTCCATGCTAGGAATGCTTTGCTCATATATTGCATCATTAAATCATTATTAGCACTGGATGATGAACTGGAAAGGTTACGCAAGTGCACAAATCCCTTCTCCTCATGCAGTGACAAAGAGTTTAACCATAGGAACCCAGGAAAACAAGTTCTCTTCTTCTAATACTGGGTAGAACTCCTTCCAACTTTAAGATACAGCATTCCAGTACACTGAAAAATCCCCTTTCCAAATAGAGCATTATCTATATTGCGTGTCTCTTCAGAGTAGTCACACCATCCTTGATCAAAAACTCAATCAAAGTGCTTCGTGTTGTGGTCCCATGGAAATTTTTTACATCCTATTTCTATCTGAAGTAAGACTTTTTCAACTTATGTCACTCTCTAATCTCACATTTAAATATGGGACAAGAAACAGTGGTTTAGTTGCTCCTACAGCTTTTCTAACAACAATATCGGATTGTTTTCAGTATCCAAGAAGAGAAGGTACAGGCGATCAATCATAAACACAGAGATTTACTCCTGGAAAAAAAAAAGAGTAGGAAACCATACATCACTGGAGTGATTTAGCACCCTTCAAATTCATCTCCTGTAAAAGCTCTATGTACAGCTATGCTTGAAAAACCACTCAAAAGCTGTTAAATGCAGTTGTCTACAATTTAAAGCTAGTGGGCTGAACCGTCTCATAGCATAGTTCTTCATGCTGTCCAGTTTTTGTAATGAGATATAAAGTGCCATCCATAGGAAAAAAATGGTTATGATTTGGCTGTCTTATAAATAAATTTCTTCCCCTTTGCCTCAGTGCAACAATTAAAACAATAAAGAATACTCTGAGGATTGGCACTCAATACTAACGTACACCAAAATATAGCCTAGGGCAGAGAGGTAATAAAGAAAAGAAACAGTACTATCTTCATTGTAAAGTTATTGGCCTTGACATTTCCCTCCTCCTCTGAACTATCAGTCAGCTCTTCATTTTTTAGGGGCAAAGCATTTAGGTCATAGAACAGTTGGGCCAAGGACACAGCGGCCCAGTGCCAGCCACGCCACACCAGGGCTATACCCACGCAGCGCCATTTCAGGGTATGTGCCGCGTTATCCATAGTTGTCATTGCCTGGAGCATCACCTGCCCCTCACGGCCTGAGGAATGGGAAGCTGACAGCAGCTCAGAGTATGTTTGTTGTTTCTTTGTTTACAAAAGCCTTGATCTTTCTGAGTACCATAATCCTTTTGGAGTTAGAAACTCCTAAAATACCAGACTTGATTTGTTGGTTTGGCATCAACAGGCACAGCTCACAGCAGTTTTATCTGTACCAGATACGCGTAAACTTGATCGCTTTTTAAAATTTCTGTGATGCAATTCCACAAAGTTTAGAGGGAACACTAAGACACCGCTTAACTTCTTGCAGCACACAACCCCAGGAGCTCAGAGCCGGCGCGGCAGAGGTACCAGAGGGAGCTGGGGCGGTTCAAGGAGCACTGCCAGCTCATCCCCTACCTGGGGGCTGCTATGGCAGGCCCGTACAGGGAGCCGCGGCACAGGCCCCTTGGCTTTGACGGCAGGCTGCAGACTTTTCTTTCCCTCAAAGACGCCTGCCCCGGTCTTGTGCAGCGTGGGCTGCGTGTTTTTCCCCCCTCACGTACTTCCTTGGATTAACGCAAGGCGCACCAACATCCCCTGCCTCCGCTGCCGGAACGCGGCCGGTAAACAACGTCACGCTTTCTAGGACCAGTTTCTTAACCACGAAACCTTAAAATTAAAATCTCTTGTCTAAAGTCACGCCTCGTTTAACAGTTATTACAGCAACCCACGCGTGGGGCACCGGGAC
>NW_009629979.1:0-450 GCF_000690535.1 Cariama cristata
ACTGAAAATGTGAAGAGGGGACAGATGCAGCGGATGCCTGCCCGGCACCGTCCCACCCTTGTCCGTCTCCATCCTCCCATGCCCGGGTACCATCTCCTCCCGCAGCCCCCCAGCGTGGGGTCACTGTTGCTGTGCGAGGGGGGACATTGCAGGGACTGACCTGGGGACATGATCACCTTCACGTCGTGACTGTCATCACACGCAGCTTTGGCCATTGGTAGATGCCCATGTGCCCCTCGGCCAGTCCCTCCACCATCACCCCACTTGTGGGATTGTCCCAGATAAGGATCAGTCCCACTGCACCGTGGGCTGCAGCTCTGAGGTGATGACAATGTGAGGTGGGTTGACCCAGGTGCCCATCGCAGCCGCTCTGTCACTCCCCTCCACAGCTGGATAGGGGAAAGAAAATAAAACGAAAGGCTTGTGGGGCAAGATAAGGACAGACAGATC
>NW_009629980.1:0-3848 GCF_000690535.1 Cariama cristata
TGGCGCTCCTCGGTGCAGCTGGTCCCGTGGTGGTTGCCCGGGCTGCTGCAGGACCAGTTTTCCATTTAAGCTCCTGTACCTGCCCTGTCTCCCCCGGTCTGAGCATCTTCATCCCATGTTGCAGCCTCTTTCAGAAACCTTTTCCTACCGCCTAGAGAGGTGAAAGGGAACCACGGTCAGGAACTACTTGAGCCACATGCCTGTTACTGGCATCTATGTCTTTATCTTTTTGCTCGTAAACCCCTTCTGCCATGCCACGCTGGTGCTAGGTTGTGAGCTCTTTCGGGCAAAGGGCTGATGTATCTTTCTCTGTGAGGTGATCTCTGTGGGTTTGAACATTGGAAAAGCGGTAAGTGAATTACTGCTTTCGTTAACATCCCTTTCGATTTTCTAGGCGGTCAGTGCATTAGCTGGGGTTCAGGACCAGCTCATTGAGAAGCGTAAGTCACTTTTTTATTTCTCTCAGAATTTGGAAAGAATTACACTTCTCCCCACCGTTTGACTCTGTCTCCAGTTGTCTGGATCCGTGAGAGCCGCTGTTATCTGGTCCAGGGACCTGCGGCTGCTCCTCTTAGGCCGGCTCCAGAGTGCTCCCAGCACAACTGCTAGCTGCGCAAGTCAACAAAGTGGCACTGTGAAAAACAGAAGTAAAGTTGAGCTTCCTTTCTCAAGTAAACTTTTATACTCAGCAAGGGTGCATAAAACTTATGTAAATAGATTTGGTGCTCTTTGGAGAAAGAGGCTAGAAGAGCTGAAGGAAGGCATTTCTGTTTGTGTGCGTGTCAGTCAGTTGCAAGTGACACGGGAAGTAGCCGCTTATGTTCAGGATTTTTAAAAATGTTTTTGTAATCAATAACCAAATCAGATGCAATTCTAGTGTGCTTCAGTTGCTGAGGAGGTAGCTTGCTGTCCTTCAGAAATATTTTTTAGGTTCTGTTATTTACCTTCTGGTGTCCTAAGGCTCAATGTGTTTCTGCTGCCCTGTGTACTGTTGCTGGGGGTTGTTTCTTCCATGCAGGGCTTTACAGGGCAGCCTGAGCTGTGGGGAGGTAACCGTGGTGCTCATCTGTGTTTGTCATGCTCTAGGGGAGCCAGGCAGTGGCACAGAAAGTGACACTTCTCCAGACTTTCACAATCAGGAGAATGAGCCCAACCAGGAGGATGCTGAAGAGCTGGATGGGTCTGTGCAGGGGGTGAAACCCCAGAAAGCTGCTTCTTCTACTTCTTCTGGGAGCCACCACAGCAGCCACAAAAAACGGAAGAACAAAAATCGACACAGGTTAGTGGTACCGGCAGCCTTCTTGTTGTGCCTTCTGAATGGTTAGCAGTTGTAGAATTTACTTTATTATGTGAAAGGAACTAGTAACTTGTTAGAATAATGAACCGCTTGGGTCATTTGTTTTGGTAATTTTTCTGCTTTTCAGTTGTATGCATCCTGTAGCATTCATCAAGACCCCATTGTCCCTGTTGTATCAAGGAGGGGAAGGGACACTGAAGAAGTTAAACAGGCAGCACAGAGTACTATTCCAGCTCTGGTACAGCTATGCTTTTGACCAGGCTTTTTCAATTCTCCTGTCGGTCCAGGAGAATAAAGCTCTCTTCCTTCCAGTAGAGGAAGACTGCAGTCCTGGCCTCCTGTGCTTCCTTCTTGGTTTCTGCAGAACCAAGTAAGATAGGAATGTCAGTACTTTCTTTGGAGAAGGAGGATGAAAACGCAAATTGGAATGTTCTGAGGGTTGTGGACACTCCCAGTGTCTTCACTGAGATTTCCACTCCAAGCCCTTTCAGCTGTCATGGCCCAAACCGAGTCTTTTTTGATGATGGTGTTGCTTTGTCATGTTAACTTCAAAGTGTTTGTTATTAAACTGACCTGAAATTGGTGATTTCCTGAACCATTTCTTTATGGTTGAATTTAGATGACCAGTTCTGCCACTTAAGGTATGCCCCTAAGGCATGATGCAGCATGGCGGGCCAATGGCTCAGAGATCTGAAATAAACTCCCTGCTTTACACCACTGCTCTCCGTGGGCCAACTGTCTCTCGGTGCCCCTCAGCCGAGCTGGCCCACGGCTTTCTACAGAGTATGACACTGCACTGTGGAGTCAGGCCCTAAGGGGGGAAAAACATGGAAATCCATGCTCTGTGAAAGAAGAGACATTTACTGCAGAACTGCACCTCTCTGGAAATGATTGCTGGGACTGGAACCTAAAGATTGTTAGAAGTAAAGGAGCTCTTAAAATTCAAGTGTTCTTGCTAACTTTGAGCTTGTTGGCTTTCTGTATGAATGGGCTTTCCTCCTTAAGGGACTTTCGCATACAATTACAAGAGAGAAACATTTTAAAGAAAAGTGATAAAAGTTTACAAAGATTTCTGGGGGAAGGTTGGTTTGGGAGATACAGAGGTAGGTACAGTGCTTGAAAAATGTTTAACTACTTTTTCTCCTTCATTAGTTTTGAGTCATTAGCATGTCTTTAATTCTTAGACCAGAATTTTCTTCCTACAGCAGTGTTAAGTTAAAGTACTGGATGTCCCTTTGGTTCTTCATGAGCTGGGAATCCAAAACAGTTCAAAACTCATTTTTTTTGCCTGTAGACAATTGGAAGGAAGTTTAGGAATAACACAAGAAACAACATCTCTAAACAAGTTCAGAGAAACAATCAGTAAAACTAAGTAAAATAGCTTAAGAAAATTGCTATTTCAAACAAATGATAAACTGTTCTACTAAAGCACTTGCATGGACAGCAAAGCAATCTGCTGCAGATGCAGTGGGGTGCAACACAAATGCTGTAAATAATATAAATTCTTTTGCTCCGTTAAATAACCCAAACCTCAGTCACAGGAGTTAGGAGGAAACTGCCCAACTGACGGGTTGTGTTGCTTTGGGGTTGCTTCTACGTTCCTTCCATGGAAGCAGCTGATGCTGGCTACTGTCGGGGACAGAATGTTGGACATGAGGAGCCCTGGTCTGACCTGGTATGGCAATTGTTATCATCCTAAGAGATATGTCAGACGCATCTACATTATAGAAAGGCTTAGTAAGTTAGTAGTTGGCTATTTTATAATGCTTAGCATGGCCAGATAGAGAATTAAAAGAAGAGGATAATTAAGTTTGCTGTAATAAAAAGTCTGTCAGAATTGTGATTGCTGTTACTGACTATCCCCTAAATTTTGGCAGAAAAGACCAAACAATTTTCAAGTATATCTAGGTTTAAAAAAAAAAAAAAAAAAAGACAACAAAACGGTCCCAGTCTACTGAAAGTATAGCTAAGTGCTTTAAAATGTATTGCAGCCCAGAGTGCTCTTTTGGAAGAGACCTGCGTGTCTGTTTCTTGAGTGTCATGGAATGCAAAAGAGAAAAATAAAAATAAATACAGGTGTTTCTTTCCGTGGAGAAGCTCTTCCATTTGTCAGCATATGTATGAGTTCTGCTCCACTGTTCCTGAAGGACTGGGAGGTGCTGGGAACGGGCACCCTGAAGGTGCGCTGACTCCGTGGGGTTCTCTGCTTTGTGGGCTGCCCAGAGCCGCCGGGAAAGTTGGATTCGGACTGGGCAGAACTGGCAGTTTAACTTCGGACAGTTACAGAGAGGGAATCAGATGGAAGTTACAGTGTCTTTATTGAAGTCATCCTCTGTTCCCGCTGAGACCTCAGGAAGGCCAAGATCATTATTTTCTGTGTGCTCAGCAATTTTCATGGCTAAAACAATACTGTTTCCCCCCAGAAGCTGGGTGCTGAAGAGCTACTAAGTTACAGCTGATTTGGTGATAACTCCCTTCCAACAAATGCGGTTGTTAGCTTTGGGGAAGAACCTGTTTCTAGAGACGGTGCTGTGGTGTCCGTGTGAATGCC
>NW_009629980.1:3879-9286 GCF_000690535.1 Cariama cristata
TGCCGAGACAAGGGGTGGGAATGTCACCAAACTGCAATTAGCTTTGGCCAAATGACGGTGTTCTCTTTTTAGCTCTCTAAAGGAAGGAGTGCAAGAGGATGTGTGTATGCGTGTGCGCTATGAGAAGATTCGAATGCAAAGTTAGCCGCTTAGTTCTGTGTCGTCTCCACCTCTGCCTGAACGAGCTTTGCTTTGCCGTAATAATCTAGACAAAGCCACTGCTCTCTGACCACCCGCTTGTTTGTTTTTGCAAGCAAATCAGTTTTTCTCTCTGCCTGTGAGCTAGTGTGCACTCTCAAGTCTCTGACAGCTTCCTTTTTCAGCACCTAAAATTCCCTCCATAAAACCACTCTGCCTCTGTTCTAACACCTCTTTTTCCCAGAAATCCAGTTGGGGAGGGGGACTCTGGATTGCCAAATCTGGAGTGCTTTTTGTGCCCAATTCTGGTTAAGATATCTTAAGAACTTTATGGCATTTGAACACTGGCTTTATTATTTATTTTATTTTATTTTATTTTTTAGTAATCTCGCTAGGGTGGCTAATCAACTAATTTATTTAATTCATTAGTATATTAATTTCTATTGCTTTCTTCCTTTCAAATGCTGCCCCTCAGCCCGTCTGGCATGTTTGATTATGACTTTGAGTAAGTTTGACTTGAATTAGTACTTGTGCTGTGTTGTTAGTGTGTAGACACCAATGTGCCTTTTGAGACCTTTCTAACCCATAGTTTATCTGTTTAATTGTAGGTATGTATATTAGGTTAGGCTGGGAAGTTTTTTTTAAAAACAGAAAAGCGTGATGGAGGTAACATTTTATTTAATAACTTTAGCAAAATTAAATTAACTTCACTCTTCCTTACCTTTCTGTTTCATTTTTAAATAGATAAACTTTTTAACGTAAAAACTTAGTTTAAAAATTAATTCTTCTGGCTTTGCTTCTTAAGGAGATTAGTGTAGACTTGGATATTTCCTTCTGGAAAACCGTAATAAACTCAGTACCTTTGACTCATATAATCCCTGTCATCTTAAACTCCTATCTCTATTCCAAGTAAAATAACCATTACCACTATGTCTGAATAATTACCTGTGGCATAGTTACACATCTAACAAATTAACATAGAGCATGCGTATTTAACCTTATTTCTTTATGCTGCATAACTTCCCTGTGATTTTATTGTGAACCTTTATTAACTCTTTTTTTGAGTGGACGGAATATGCATTTTGGCAAATAATAAAGAATCCACTCTCCATCTCTTTGCTGCTCTCTTGTCCAGTAATATTGGGACAGTGATTTGGCTCAGCCGAATTGAGACTGTGGATTGAATTAACCAAATAGTCTTTGTTGTAGCCTGTGCCTTATGCAGTAGCTGGTTCTTTGAACTCTAGTGTTGGTTTAATGTATTGAAATGGACATTTCTCTTATCTTTCCAACCACAGGATTGATCTCAAGTTAAACAAAAAGCCAAGAGCCGTAAGTATCAGCGCTCTGTCATTGTTTTCATTGCTCATCTGTAGACTTGAGTGGCTGACTGACTCCTAATCTTGAAAAGCCTTCCTCTGCTGTAGTTTAAGATCTTGTTTTCATGGCTGAGGAATATCATGGTATGAAATAAGCATTGTCTTGTGGATTTAACAGTAAATAAGCCCAGGTAGGCTTGTATGAAGCTAGGTCATGGTTAGGTCCTAGGCACTTCTTATGAAAAAAGCTGTTTTGCATCCTATTACCTTGTCATGATCTGGAACATTAAAAGCATCTGGTTTGAGTTGATGTGTTCTTGAACTAAGGTTTTGAACGGTCCTTTCTTCTGAATGTTTAGCTACAAGACAAAAATCTTTTCTGTTTTACCTGCAAGTAATGGTATGTAGAAATGAGAGAAGACTGAGAATCCCAGCTCTGCAAGCAGAATTGAAGGTAAATGATCTTAATGTGGCTGTCCTTTCCTTTCTCTGCAGGACTACTAGACTCATCAGTACTGATGCTTCTGGGATTTAGGACTACATGAATCCCCACTGAGAAAAATGCCAGTCGACTGAATGAGCATGATGGCAGCTCTCTGGCCAAGTGTCTGCAGATGGGAGTGGTTCACTCTAAAGAACTTAGATGGGGGAAGAAAATCTTGGACCATGTACTTTGCATCATTTTTAAATCGCCTGAGTTGCAGGAAGACTAAGGTGTAGTAGTAGTAGTAGTAGTAGTAGTCCTGAATTCCTGACTATTCTGTGCTTCCACCTCAGTCAGGAACTTCCTAAAATTGGCTGATCTTGCTGCTGCCACCCCTGTCATCTGCAAACCCATGGAGAGGTATTTCTTTTTTCCACTGGAACTGGCGTATGATTCAGTATGTCCCATCCATGTTGTAAGACTTAGATTACTTTTGTTGCTGATACTTAGCTTCGTAGTTATTTTTTTGTTTTGGGGGTTTTTTTTGTTTGTTGTGTTTGTTTTTTTTTTTTTTTAAACTAAAGTGTATAGTTAGCAAATTGACTTTTGGTTTCTTTGTTTTAATCCATGTAGAGTGGAAGGTTCTTCATTTTGTGGAACAGCTATTTTTGGTTCTTACTTAAGCAGAGAAGGTGGTTAATCCTTTTCTCTAATTTTAATTTTAAACACCATCTCCTAAAATTTACGCAGTGCTTTTAGATGCAGGGAAGGCTGGAGCTCAAAGCCATCTTGCTCTTTGCTATCTTTGAGGTTGGGCAGATTCTCTTTTTAATACAAACTTCTGTCATTTGTACATAAACAATAAAAGTTACATGTTTGTCTCTCTTCTCATGTTTTCTTCAGTCCAAAATTTGACTTCTAGTGCTTTTTATTCTCTGCTTGATGGGGACTTTGCTGGACTTCTTCCACTTTTGCATAGTAGCTGTTCCTTGTCTTGTGACCCTTAGGAGGTTTCCTTTGTCCTTTCTTTCCTCTGGTAGACATAACATTGAGTACTTGAAAGGATTGCCAGGCACTAATCTCCAGCTGTGTTCTAACTAATCCTGCTTCAAGGTAGGACTTGGACATGAGTCAGTTCTTGCTGATACTGGCAGAACGCCAGCAGATAAGGGATGAGCAGTCTGGATTGCCACTGGAAGAGTACACAGAGGGATGAGCGTTAGGTGCTTTTCACAGTAGCCAGGTCAAGATATCAGTGCTGATGTTGAAATAAGCTTTTCTCAAGGCAGTAAATTGCCTTTGTTACCGGGCTGTGATGCATTTGTGTCTGCTTAAACATTGCCGATGGAGACAGTGCCATGGGAGAAGTTGTGTCACTTGCAGCCCCCCAGCATGTGCCTGGGTGCTTGTCACAGCCGCGTGTTCAGTCCGTTCTGCTGCACCTCTGCTTTCCTGGTGTCTTGGGAGCTTTCAGCTGCTGCCAGGCAACCCAGTCAGTGCAGAGCAGTACCTAAGTGTGAAGGCAAATGTATAGGAGTGAAGTTCTCCCTTGTTCTGTTGTCTGGTTCAGGGATCAAGGCAGCTCCGCATTTGTTCACGGTGGGAGCTGGCTTATCCCGCAGTAGAGCGAGCGGCTGGCACTCTGCTGTCAGGGGCTGGCGGCTGCTTATCTGCGGGGGGTGTCGGGATGTGACGGCTTAATGGGCGAGCTGCAAAGCTGTCCTACTTTTTTGTGTTTTAAGTTACAGAGGTTAAATACAGGGGGGTGGAAGATCTAGGAAATAGCATAAACTCCTCCAAGGCCTTGCTTTTCCATAGTTCTGGAAAAAAGAATTCTTAGATGATGGCTTTTGATTACTTGACCTTGATACAAAAGCGGTTTTTCTCACACTACTGCTGCTGTTCCAAAGCAAGGATTGCAAGAGCGCCGGAACTTCAGAAGGTAAAAGTCTTTGCTGCACCTCTTTGACTTCAAGGAAAGCTGCTGTACCTTTTTGGCCAGAACATTTACCTGCAGAGAAACAGCGAAGAGCTCGTACAGCTTGGAGTCCTGTGTGTACAGGTGTTTTTTGTGGCAAAGTGTCGATCAGCTCCACTTTGTCTGTGATACACGTTAGGGGTGCTGCAGGGACAAGGGGAAAATGCAACCTTTCCTGCCTCTGGCAGTGTTTGTCACTAAAGGAAGGGGACAGCTTGTTCTGATGAGGACAGTGTCTGATGGCAGCAGCCCTGGGGAGCCAGCACATTGATCAGGGCAGAAAGCTAAATGGCAAACGCTTGGCTCACAGTTAAAGGCACCCTGTTCTGCTGATACGCAGCTATTCCTGCCCAGGTCCTGCTGATGGGCAGCAGCCCTTTGGCTGACACGAGACAGGGGAGATTAAGAGGCCGTGGGGCCTGGTGAGGTCTGCCCCAGCAGAGGGAACACTCGCTTGTCCCAGAGCAGGCACTGAGGGCCACAGCTCTGCAGCACCAGCTTCCCTGCGGTGTTACTGTAGGGTGGGGGAGGACAGTGTGCGGGGTCTCGCATCACTTTGGGAATATAAGCATCATCACCTACAAGAGTGACGTGAGATGGATGCTGGAGTCTGACTCTGGCAGTTGTGCCTAAAACTTCTGTTTTATTTCTGAGGACTTCTATTTTTCTTCCTAAACAGCCTGCATGAGTAAAGATCCCCAGGAGAGCCAGTGCCTGGCCTTGGACCCAGGAGCCAGAGAGAGCTGCACAGGGTTTTACCTGAATGCTAAGGAAAGCTGAAAGTAGTAGTTAAAAATAAATCACAAGTCCTTTGCTTGCAGAAGATGAATCCTGAGCAGAGCAAATGAGGGGTGGCAGAGCAGCAGCTGTCCTTATGGCTGCCAAAGGTAGAGCAGGAGAAACGCTAATCCCCCGCACAGCCCCGTCACCAAGAGGATTAGGCAGGAGGGTTTTGAGCCCAAGCAAGCAGCCGAGCAGCAGCCGAGAGCTGACACCAGGCAGGAGGGGCAGGAGCCGCCCCTGCCACGTCCAGGAGGGGTCCGCGCGTGGTGCATCACCAGGTAAGGGGGCAGAGCCGGGGAGGGGGGAGCAGGCGGCCCCGCTGAGCACGTGCTGGGAGCTGGCCCGGCAGATGTTCACCCTCCGTTTCTCTAGCCTGGTACTCGGCGAGCCGAGCTGGACACCAGTGTGTGGTGGTGCACCCCACGGCTGCCGGGTGTCCCTCCGGGGCACAGAGCACGGCAGGGGGGAGGGCAGGGGCGCGGGCACATCGCCTCTCCGTCTCCTGGTCTGCAGGGTCCCCATGGGCAGGCAGCGCGGCACGCCGGTGCCGAGGTGGAGGCAGCTCCTGCATGCCGGGTGCTGGTGGCTCCTGTCACTCTCCGGGATGGCGCTCAGGGGGCTGTGGTGGCTCTGGAGGCTGGCATGGGTCGGTACCGTGGCGCCCCATCCCCAAGGGCATTTGCACACTTGTGTCAGCTCCAAACGTGGCGTGTGCCCAGAACCAGGGGTTGGGGCATGGGGTGGGGGTGCTGCTGGGGTTCTGTC
>NW_009629981.1:0-210 GCF_000690535.1 Cariama cristata
AACGCCCATGTGCCGCTCCGTGCCGTGGCACCAGGGTGCTGCGGAGCCCAGTGCCTGTCTCCCACCCAGCCGGCCCACTGTGAACACCGCTTTCCCCCCTCCCACCACCCCCGGGTTGTGGCCGCCCAAGGGGCACGGCCCCCTCTTGGCGCCTGTCCCCCGTGATGCTCTGTGCCCCACCAGCCCTCGATGGGTAGAAATGATCACCTC
>NW_009629981.1:347-559 GCF_000690535.1 Cariama cristata
TGTCCCAAAGCAGCCTTGCGCTGGTGCCAGAGCCGCTTCTTTGATAGACACCTTGTGGTATTCAACCTCCTGGAGCATCTTTCCTCTGGCACAGGGTGCCCCATGCCCGGGGCTGGCACCACAGGTGATGTGGTGCTGGGGTGCCCACAGGAGCATCCCATGCTGGAAGCACTTGCTCTGTGTCCCGGCACAGAGACTTGTCACCCTCCCAG
>NW_009629981.1:636-913 GCF_000690535.1 Cariama cristata
GGGGAGGCGCGGGCCCGCCGAGCAGAGCTGGAACCACGGCCAGCCGGAGAGCCAGCAGACCCTCCACGTAGCACTGCTTAAGGAGAGATTAAATGGAAATCATTTCTATTTATTGTAATATTTATCAAGGTTTAGTAAATAATTGATGCTGATCCCTCCTTGATTTCCTTGGGGGCCAGCATACAGTTCTGGTGAATTAAAGTTTAACGATGCGTGACAAGGCGGGAGGAGGCGGAGCGGGCGGACGCCGGACACGCTGGCCCCGGGGCTCAACCCG
>NW_009629982.1:0-360 GCF_000690535.1 Cariama cristata
AAATAATCGGCGGTTGCTCTGAGACAGAAAAAGGGGACTGAGGAAATACGGGCTGAGAGGCAGAAGGAGACAGAAGGAGTTAATCAGAAGGAACATTTAGATGGCAGCTCAGCGCTGAAGCTTTGCAGGAGTTCGTGCTTGCTTTGCACGCCATGCTCTAGGCAGAGGGAGATATTCCCCCACTGAAGAGCTCTGCAGGCTGCAGGCTTCAGAGGAGCTGCTTTTGGGACCCTCCTACATCCCACACAGCTGCAGGAGGCAGCTTTATCATGCACTGCTACAAAACGGGGCGCTGGAGGCTCCTGCTCTTCGCCCTGCCCCATGCCACTGTCCCCCAAGGAGGAAGGCTTGACTTGGCTT